>NC_084558.2:16493327-16603327 GCF_033978685.3 Nerophis lumbriciformis | reverse complement strand
CTCCCATATTTTGCTTTCGAGAAATTTTTCTGCGAGCTGGCGGCTGTTCAGAGAGTGATGAGTCAGGTAGGCTTTAAGAGTCTGGAGCACAAAGAAACGTCGAAATTGTCGTTTTGGCAGTCTAATCACCTTGTCGATGTGAGGAAGCCTCACCTTGTACTCGTCACAATGGAGCATCTCGAATGGAAGTCCGTTACCCTCGCCATGGAAGCACTGTTCGAGGCACTGAAATCCAGCATCAAACAAGTTTGGAATATGTTGTAGAACAGGGGTGTCAAACTTTGATTGATTGATTGATTGAAACTTTTATTAGTAGATTGCACAGTTCAGTACATATTCCGTACAATTAACCACTAAATGGTAACACCCGAATATGTTTTTCAACTTGTTTAAGTCGGGGTCCACGTAATCAATTCATGGTAAACTCATTTTAGATGGGGGCGACGTGGAGAAAAATGTACTCCCAAGTGGGCCGGACTGGTAAAATCACGGCCCGATAACTTAAAAATAAAGACAACTTCAGATGGTTTTCTTTGTTTAAAAATAGAACAAGCAGATTCTGAAAATGTACAAATCATAATGTTGTTGGTTTTTGTTTTTTCACATGGCGGTTAATAGCATTCTACCTTTATTTGTCGTAATTTATACTTTCTGAATAAATGATGTGATAATGTTCATCAGTCAACTCATTGGTGTTCATTTTCAATCTATCATGATAAAAAAATAATATCAAAATCAAATTACAAGATGTTATTTATGTAGTTTGCTCATTTTCCTCGACTGATGTACTAACATCATGTGGTTTATTTTTATTACATATGTAGCATCATCTACAAAGATACAAATAATTGCTATTGCAACATCCAGTGGACACATTTAGAACAGCAGTTTCTTCTATTCAAAAATTTTGGCTCATTTTTATACTTAGCAAACTCATCCCGTGGGCCGAATAAACCCTGTTTGCGGGCCTGATCCAGCCCGCGGGCCTTAAGTTTGACACCCCTGTTCTAGAAGGTTTGTATTGATATTTTTCAGTTCTCTGCATTGTTGATTTTCACAAATATGTGTGTTTTGACATTGTTGATTATGCTATTTTGTTTTGTGTTCACAAAGTCAGGAAGGCTTTGGGGGCAAAAAGCCAAAATATTTAAATATGAGCCAAAAGTAGTCTTTTTAGATAATATTTAAATAGTTGTATCTTTTTTATATTGTTCATAAATCAGTATTTACAATTATTTTGATGATATAATTCATATATTGTTGTATTTATATATTGTTCACAAATAAGTTTGTTGATTTAAAAAAAAAATAGTTTTTTGTTTTTCCTTTGTCTTATGTTTCATTTTGATTGTGATAATAATCAACAAATTAAAAACAAAAAGCACAAAATTATTCAACGATGATCTGTTTTTTTAGGGATGTGAGAGTCCCTCAACAACAAATTCAATTCAGTTTCAATTCAGACAATCGATTCTCTATGCACACACATTTTTGCAAATGATTCGGTATAGAAATGATAATAAAACTTTTTAATACAGGTTACAGGTTATAAAAGCTTCTGTTGGCTGCTGACGTATGACAAATATGCTCAGTAGGTAAGCACAAAGATATTTTTAAATTGACTCTAAAAAAATTGTAAATTATGGATTGATTTAGAATCAGAATAAAAATGATTTGATTTTTTGATTCTAAACGATTTATTTGAGCACCCCTACTGTTTATACTTGGTATCAGATCAGTGTCAAAACTTGCAGAGTAGTCCGACATACTTATAATCTGTGGAAACGTTTTCAGATTCCACAGATTAACTTTGTTATGTTAATACTAGTGCCGCAAGAGTAACGCACGTGCGTCCTGACTCCTTTTTGACCCTCGGTCCATTCTGTAGCATGGGAAATGTAATGGTGTTCAGTTACTATTGAGCCACAAGCTCGAAAATAGCGAGCAGAAATTAAGAAGGAAAAGAGTACAGTATGGAAATCCCAGGTCCAAAGCCATGGCAAGTCATTCTACAGACAAGACAAGACAAGACTGTTTTATCTTTGATTGTCATGAGACGACATCATTGGCGCACTTTGCCGCTTGCAGAAAGGAGTGTTTGTTTACATTTTAGTTGAGTGCATTAATAACATAAAAGGGAGATTGTTACTCCAACTGCTTTAGTGAGATAGAATAAAAGCCTAACAGAAAAGAAAGACAGTAAGCAAGAAGTCTAGAGTCACTTTCACGTCATCAAAACTATACATCACACACTTGCGGCTTCACAATAATAGGGCTACACGTCACATCCGGTCTAACTACTATAACAAAATGAAAAATTGTCTTACATTACGATCATGCTTTGTCAAAGATGTTTTGTAATGTAATCTGGGATATTTCTACCTAAATAAATGTTTTCTGGCAGATTGAAATAAAGTGTATATTATTTTATAACTTGTTCTGATTGATAGTCTGCAATTACAGAATGTTAGCAAGCGGAATATTACATTTTAATAATAGAGAAGGTTAAAACATTGTCATGCAGAGATATGAATACTATTACCTTGTACTACTTGTAATGTATAGAATATCAGAAGCATTTATTCAGGTAGAAATATTACAGATGACATTACCAAACCAGTGTTAATTTTGACAGACGTTTTTTTAATTTACTTTAAGTCATAGACTTTTGACGAATATATACAGTATATTACTTTTAGTCATATTTTAGTCATGTAAATTAATTTAGTGTTAGTCGACGAAATTCCTCAACATTTTAGTTGAGTTACATTTAATTTTGTCGACTAAAATATAAAGTTTAGCGGCCAACGCATCTTTGAAGTTGTTTTGAAAGCACTTTTATTATTTATTATTGCAGAGCATTTCAAAAACCAAATTCACAAGACCTGCACACCATGAATATTTTAATAAGTACTTTTCTCAGTAACCTTATTGTGTGGGATTGTTTCCGCTGAAATTAAGCATTGTTTTCAAATGTTTAAAACATGACTAAAATGGTCACATGAAGAAACATTCTAGATTGGCAGGCCTGCTTGCCTATGGGTACTACAAAAGTAATGGTTGACAACATTAAATATGATTGGATTTCGTCTCTGTCGATTACTTTAGTGTCATTTTTATTAATAAACAAATTGTCAGTTAATTTTGTCATTGTTTTCATCAATGTACATTTGTTGTGATTCGTTATTGTCTTACTTTAGTCAGGGGAAAATAGGTTATTGACGATAACTAACACAAACATTTTTAGTCAACAAAATTAATACTGTACCAAACATCTTTGACAATCAAACCATGATCGTAACAATCCACATTGCGTATTATTAATGTGTGGAATTTGTATCCAAACATGGAGTAGCTCCTCTCCTCTGAATGCGAGTGCTCCTACAGTAGAAATACAAATGATGTATTCCTACAAAATACCAACTCTGGCAAGACACCAAGGCCCTTTTTTTAATTTTCATTAAAAGCCTGTTTATTTCCTTTTTGTGTTGAGCTATTTGAAAAAGCATCATGTATAAAACATTTTATTTTTTTATTAAAGCAAAGAAATTGTCGAGTCATGGTAATAAAAACCTGAAAATGATCCGTCTCGGGCACACTTATCAATGATGAAAAGTCATATCTATTTGCGATTAATCCTGATGAATTTTGAGTTAACTATGAACAAACTGCAATTATTCGCAATAGTTTTAATCGTTTTACAGATCTAGTTATTTAAAAAAAAAATTTTTTTACAGCATTAATTTCTATGTAGCTAAACAGAAAGACATGGCTTTTAAAAGCAATAACTACAGCTAATTTCTTGGTTGTGTCTTAAAAATCACCAACCTGAAGTGTGTCCAGCAGCCTCTGACAGAACTCCATCAGCCTTTCTTGATGCAAATGTTCTGTTGCCATCTGGTGGAGGAACTTGACTGAGTTGTTCCACAGTGTAGTGAGGAGACTGCATGTGAGAAACAATGGTTTAGACCACAGGTGTCAAACTGCTACATCATTTTATGTGGCCCACGAAAGCCTGGAAAAAATGGGTTTCAATAAATTACTCATTTATTTATTTTTTTGTGCTAAATGCATTTATTCTTTCAATTTCGACTGAAAAAAAAAGCATATTTTAAACTTTAGTATCTGATCATGCCAATTATATTATTATATACTGCATTGCAAAACTATTTTGTGAGATAAAAACAAATAGTTAAATATCTGCTTGTCACCTATATTTATGATTTCAAAGCAAGTTATACATAATAAAATCTAATCATCAAATGCATATGCATTTTGATTAATCATGATTATTCACAGGTTATTACCCGCATGCATAATGTAAATTCATTTTTTAAAAACGGCCCTCTGAAAGCAGCCATTACTGCGATGTGGCCCTCAATGAAAATGAGTTTGACACCCCTGGTTTAGACATTAACTCTATGAACAATATTCGCGTCGGGCTCTTCACCTGTTGAAGTTTTCTTCAACCAAATTGTCATTCATGTAATGCAGCTCTTGTTCCAGATAGCGCATGAGAGGGGCTGCGGCCTGAATTGGTGGATGAAAATAAAACAATGACAACACACAGGATGCAGTTGTGAAATATTAGTTATTCACACTTACATCTTCTGTGGATTTGGACACAGTCTTCCACCTGGTTGTCATGCCTCTGACATGACTTTCAATGTCTGTATTCAACTGAAAAGACATTGGGATGAATGTGATAAAAGAATAACTTTCCTATAACTAAAAGGCTATTATTGGTTGTAGAGCTGCACTCTATCATATTAACAAATGTCCTTTAGCTAATGGAATTAATAGCTAATATATTCATACGTAATAATCATACCTAGTGTGGCTTGATGCTAACTGACTTTGCTATGAGTGAACCTCGACCTAGGTCAGTCCTTCTCAAATTAGGGGAACATGCTTTATCAGTGTCATGCTTCACGTCCCGCTGTGAACTACAAAACATGCTCATTGTAGCCATTAGTCCTGACTTCCTCATTTTGATGAAAAAAAAGTACATCGTCACAAATTGTTGCATTCATATTTACTTTGTAGGTTAAAGCCTTTATATATATATATATATATATATATATATATATATATATATATATATATATATATATATATATATATATATATATATATATATATATATATATATATATAATTGTGCTCCTGAGTAACTGTGACTGATCAATTTGAATGTATTATTATTTATTAAGTTTATTTAGTTTTATTTTTCAGTATTAAATAGTTCAAGTCGGTCAAAACATTTCCGTAGTTTATCCATCCATCCATTTTCTACCGCTTGTCCCGTTTGGGGTCGCAGGGGTTGCTGGAGCCTATCTCAGCTGCACATGGGTGGAAGGCGGTGTTGACCCTGGACAAGTCGCCACCTCATCGCAGATTTCCGTAGTTTAAATAAGGATATTTATTTAAATCAGGCCAATTGATGTACTATATGTATTAATAGTCAATATTTTCTTTTACAGATTAAAAACAATAATAGTAAAGTTTTTCTTTGTTGTAAATTGATACATTTTTTCTTTATTTTTTGATAAACATATTTATTTTTTTATATTAATAAGGATCCAATGTTATGCAGACTTGTAACAATTTTACAGAAAAATTATACTACTATTATAAGAGTTTGGGGGCAAGCACAATGTGTTTTCTTCTTCCTAGGGGGAGGCGTAATAAATGAGAAGCACTTAAAACTGAGCATCATTAGTACAGCTGTCTTTAAAAATACAAATATTCCACAATTTGATTAACCTCGCAGTTTGATATTATAAATTTGAAATTTTGTTACGGCTTTTAATGCCTCAATTTAGTCAAGTTTGATGTCTTCTCTGCAACCATTTTAACCACGGTTTAGCTTTTTGTGGTTTTGGAAAAGTCGCAGCAAATAAGACTGTTGTTTTCTTCACTTCAATGAAAGCATGTATTCAGTTCATGAGAACCTTTAATTAACTTTGAGCTATTCACTATAAAAGTGTTTGTGACCCATTAGTACACACTACTACATATAATCATCTGATTATTTCTATTAAAAAAACATCAGAGATTTGACTGATCTTTGATAATGGACAAAATCTAACAAATCCGATTTGACTAAGAAATTCTTTAGTCGAAACCAGTCCTAATTATTAGTATTAAACCCAGAGAATCTCATATTGAATCCCATTACATAGAAGTGCATGATGATACACCTTTTTACCCAGAGTGTCCAAAGCTGAGCGGGTCTCCCGGTCGAGGATGCCCTGAGTTTGCTGCACCTGTGATGGCAGTGTGTTTTGGAACTGACTTTCCCCGATGACCTGATTGGTGCGCCCTCGAAGCCCCGCCCAGTTCAGCTGCACGGGAAGCCGTGCCAGGACAGATCGCAAGTATTCGAGGTCGTTCACCACTACACACAGCTGTAGAAGAAGAACATTTGAGATGTAAACACTCGTTGCAATCATTTCTTTTCTCTGATTTAAATTGTAAACATTTTTTTATGCTGACTGAAAAAAAAAGTGGTCTGATGGCATGATACTCAGGGGAAAAGAGTCACACGTCAAGTTCCTCAACATTTTCCAGCAGGAAGACGCTTAGACAAGATGGGATGTTTTGTCAAGTACAATACTGTATACTGTATGCCTGCAATTGTTTCTTAATATGTAAAACAAAAATTCAAGATGCATTTATTTTTAGGGATTTTAATGGGTGCGTCCACAGGTTTTTTTGGCCAATTTGTGTGGCCAATGGCAAAAAACAAAATAGCAGCAATCTACTGCATACAGTACATAACTCTAAAAAACCCAAAAGTAAGACTTTCTCTACCATATTGATTGCGCTTCCATGGTCGGAGTTCTCTGAGAGCATCCTGACTCGGTCCTTCAGACTATGACAGTAGGTCACCACAATCTTACATACATCCTGCAAACACAGGGGGAAAATACCATCTAAATAGAAATTGTAATTCCCAATTGCAGTCATTTATCCAGTATTGACAGACCACAGAGCAATAGAGTAACCATAATGACTTAAGAAAGTTCAGCTGTTACTTCATTAAAACATTGGCTGTATAGCGAGACACTTTTTCAGAATGGTGATGGTTTGACCCTGGAACAGATTACAGTCATTACATTTTCTAACGAAAAAAACTGTTTCATAACATGAACTAAGGAGATTGAGGCTACATCCCGTTTAGGTTCCACATTATTCTTGGAAATGATGAACGATCAACGGCAAAAATGCTTTCTTTTGATGTTTGAAGTTATCAGAATCCATCCATCCATCCATTTTCTACCACATGTCCCTTTCAGGGTCGCGGGGGGGTGCTGGAGCCTATCTCATCTGCATTTGGGCGGAAGGCGGGGTACACCCTGGACAAGTCACCACCTCAGAATCAGAATCAGAAATACTTTAATAATCCCCAAGGGGAAATTAATATTTTCAGCACAATCCCATTCAAGACCAGACAAACATTACAGGGAGACAGAACAGGATCGCTGACGGGTCTGACAACTTCCGGGAACCACTTACAGAAAGGGGGTGAGAAAAAAAATTCAGTCTAAGCCTGGGCCCCTAGAGAGGGGGTCCAGACTGAGGCCAAGGGTAAAAAACCTCATAGCCATAGCACACTTAAGCATGTGTGTAAGAGGGAAACATCAAAAAACACAAAGGACATTAAAAGAGCAGACCTGATGCAGCCAGCCACTTCTACACACAGAAGTAAAACAAAAAAAACACAAAAAAAAACATATACACTGTGGTGGCCTCTGCGTCGTCTGCTGGGGTGGGGGGAGCATGGCCAGAGACAGGAGCAGACCCAACAAAGCAACCAAGCCTCACTGTCTTTATTTCGGTAGGTAGTTAATTTTTAGATTTGATAACAATATTATTGTTTAGTGTTATGTTACTGTTTAGGCCCCGATGCAAGATGGCGCCAGTATGTGCTTTGGCCTGCCGTCTCTCGCTGTCAGCTCTGTTCGTTTTTGTGTTTTTTGCGTCTATTTTCGTTTCTGTCAGCTCACTGCTTGTGTATGACCGCCAAACACTGTTGGATCTTTGCCCCTCTCCCACTGATATGATCAACTTCGACGTTGGTTTTTCGACGTCCCAGTCAGCTTTTTCACCTGGCCGGATTCCTGCCTTCCTTTCCCGCCCCCTGGCTCCTCTCCCCCGGCTGAAGCGTCTCCGGCGCCGCGGTAAACGTGGCGGCCAGCTGGTGAAAGTTAGGGCACTCCTGGCCCGGCTTCCCGTGGCTCCCCGAAGGAGGAATGGTGCGGTATCCGGTCTCCTCCTGCACCCACGCTCGCTCGATCCGATCGGCTCCTGGCTGGTTCCTATCGTTGGTTTGGAGGAAGAAGCTTGCCGTCGTCGCTCCTGCTGTCCCCGCCCCCGGAGGCGCGGGGTTGATCACCGCCACCTGCGGGCTGTGTGTCGGGCCCCACCCGGATTAATTGCGGCCTTGGACGTGCTGGCCCCCGCCAGGTTCGGTCTTGTGAACGCAAGATCTTTGACAAACAAAACTTTTATCCTGAAGGATTTCTTCACTTCCCGCGGACTGGACTTCCTCTGTGTGACGGAGACATGGCTGAGAGCCGGTGAGTCCGCCCCTCTTAATGAACTTCTGCCTCCGGAGTGTTCCTACTTTAATTCCCCACGGCCGTCCGGTCGAAAAGGAGGAGGATTAGCAGTCGTTTTTAAAAATGACTTTAAATGCCGTCAGATCCGCCTACAATCCTCCTTTTCAAGCTTCGAACTGTGCATGTTTGAACTGGGTCTTTCTGATGTCGTCCTGTGTGCCGTCATCTATCGACCACCCAAGTACCACAAAGACTTTATAACTGACTTTTCTGAATTTCTGGCTGAAATCCTGCCCAAATATGATCGTGTCCTTATTGTGGGTGATTTTAATATTCACACCTGCTGTCCAGACGAGCCGCTTTCCAGGAGCTTCCTGAATATAATCGACTCATTTAACTTTGTACAGTCTGTGTGTGGTTCTACACATGAACGCGGGCATACACTCGATTTAGTGCTCTCGTATGGTTTGTGTGTTTTTAATTTGGACATTTGCGACGCTGTGTTCTCTGATCACATGCCGATCCTGTTTGATATTGCCACGCAGTGTCCAGTTAAATTGTGCGCACCGCCCCAACGCTCTCGCATGTTTAATTCTTCGTCTCCTGCTCGGTTCTCCTCTATTTTTTCGACTCTTTGTGATGATAATTCTGCAGCATCTGTGTGTCTGAATACTGAAGAGTTGGTTTCTGGGTTCAACTCTATCTGTTTACAAACACTGGACACGATCGCGCCTTTCAAATGCCGCCGCGCTAAAACCACGCCTCAGCCCTGGTTGAATGACGTCACTCGGGCTGCCAGGCGCGTATGTAGAAGAGCAGAGAGAAAATGGAAAAAAGACAGGCTGCATGTGTCCTTTGCCATTTTTAAAGAAAGCCTGTTTTCCTTTCAGATGACTGTAAAAGCAGAAATGAATATATATCTATCTCAGATTATATCTTCTAACTGTAACAACCCCAGAGTTCTGTTTAAAACTATTAACACTGTCATTGATGCTCCCAAATCTGCTGGTTTTGATGCTTCTTTTGAATTCTGTGAAAATTGTCTCCATTTTTTCACTGACAAAATTGTGTCAACTAGAGCCAGTCTATCTCAGCCTTCATATGACCCTTCTGTTCCCCTGCATTTCTCTTCTGTTTTCCATCAGTTTGAGCCGGTGTCCTTTTCTTTTTTAAGTGACACAGTTAGTCATATGAAGCCCTCTGGTTCTCCTGCAGATGCCCTCCCACCTCGCCTGTTTAAGGAGGTACTTGCTACTATTGGATCAAGTGTCCTTAACATTATCAATAGTAGCCTCTCTTCTGGAATAGTTCCAGTAGAGTTTAAACATGCAGTGGTACGACCTCTACTTAAAAAACCCAGCCTCGACCCCTCTCTCCTCTCTAACTTCAGACCTATCTCTAATCTTCCATACATTTCCAAAATATTAGAGAAGGTTGTCTACAGTCAGTTGTTGCCCTTCTTAGAGGATAATGGTATCACTGAGCTGTTCCAGTCCGGTTTTAAAGCCCTCCACAGCACAGAGTCAGCGCTTCTAAAAGTTTTTAACGATGTCCTCCTGTCCACTGATTCTGGTAAATATGTTGTCCTGGTGCTTTTAGATCTGTCTGCTGCGTTCGACACCGTCGACCACGCCACCTTAATCACTCGTCTTGAGAACTGTGTGGGCATTAAGGGCGCCGCCCTCAACTGGTTCCGGTCGTACCTAACCGACAGGAGTTTTTGTGTAAAAGTAGACAGTTTTATGTCGTCCACAGCTCCTTTACCACATGGGGTCCCCCAGGGCTCAATCCTTGCCCCAATTTTATTTGCACTTTACCTTCTCCCCCTTGGTTCTATTTTTAGGAAGTACAGTATTGCATTTCATTTTTATGCCGATGATTGCCAGATTTATTTTCCCTTGGCACAAAATAACACGGTTCAACGTCTTATTGACTGCCTGCACGACATCAAAGTCTGGCTTTCAGCTAACTTCCTGAGCCTAAATGAAGATAAAACAGAAGTTATGTTGTTCGGTCCAAGTCGCTCTCCCTCCCCCAACGTTGACCTCGGCACTTTGACCCCGTATCTCAGCGACTCTGTCACAAACCTGGGGGTAAAGTTTGACTCAGATTTTAAATTCGAAAAACAAATCAGCAGCGTCGTTCAAAAAAGCTTTTATCAATTACGCCAAATAGCGAAAGTGAAACCGCTTCTATCAAGACATGATCTTGAGAAATTAATCCACGCTTTTATCTCGACTCGTCTTGACTACTGCAATGCCCTGTATGTTGGCATTAGCCAGGCCTCCCTCGCCCGCCTGCAGCTCGTGCAGAACTCTGCTGCTCGTCTGCTAACACAGACCCGCAGACGTGAGCACATCACCCCTATTTTAGCGTCCCTTCACTGGCTCCCTGTGCGTTACCGAATACATTTTAAACTCCTTTTATTTGTTTTTAAATGTCTAAACAACCTCGCGCCAACCTATCTCTCCGACCTCCTTCAGCCTTACTGCCCCACCCGATCCTTAAGATCAGCCGATCAGCTGCTGTTGACGGTCCCTGACACAAGGCTGAAGCTTAGAGGTGACAGAGCTTTTGCCGTTGCTGCTCCCAAGCTCTGGAACGACCTACCCCTGAGTGTTAGACAAGCCTCCTCTCTTCCTGTTTTTAAATCTCTCTTAAAAACATACTTTTATTCCATGGCTTTTAACACTGAGTGATATCCATCCTGCAATGGCGCCCCATAATACACCTGCTGTGATCCTGTTTTTATGTTTTTATGTTTTTATTAATTCTATTTTAATTATTTATTTTTTATCGTGTTCTGTTTGTATTGTGTTGTGTTTGCTCGGTACTCGTTTTATCTTTTAACCTGTTCATTGTACAGCACTTTGGCTACCCCTGTGGTAAATTTTAAATGTGCTCTATAAATAAAGTTGATTTGATTTGATTTGATTTATCCAATGACATCATAAACACAACTAATGATAATTAGTTTACAATTAGTAATGGCTTACTGTGCATTGGTTGTAATGATTGTTTTGTAGATATATACAATGCATCATAGATACTGTACCTCAGTGATTTTGACCATGAGCATGAAAGCCTCCTCAGGGTCAGGCCAGGACATCTGTTTCCACAAGTCACACACCGGCTGGATACAAGCCACTAGGTCCACTGCTGAGGAGCTGTGTTTAATGGGCACTCCCCCACACTGCAGGGGCTGCAGCTGCAAATCATGTTTATAAAGATGACGCGGCACCGCAGAAATACACGCACCTTGAAAAACATAAAAGGGGAGTACCTGGTCAACCTTGACAGCCCTCTCCACTCTGTCCTTGGTGGTGAGAAACACCTTGTTGAGCCAGTAAGGCTGAGCCTCTCTGAAGTTCTCATGAAAGTTTGTTAGCTTAAGTAGACCTCTGAAATAAAAGAGAGACAGAAGCATATGTTTAGATGTAGGGATGTCCGATAATGGCTTTTTGCCGATATCCGATATTCCGATATTTTCCAACTCTTTAATTACCGATACCGATATCAACCGATACCGATATCAACCGATATATGCAGTCGTGGAATTAACACATTATTATGCCTAATTTGGACAACCAGGTATGGTGAAGATAAGGTACTTTTTCCAAAAATGAATAAAATAAGATAAATAAATTAAAAACATTTTCTTGAATAAAAAAGAAAGTAAAACAATATGAAAACAGTTACATAGAAACTAGTAATTAATGAAAATTAGTAAAATTAACTGTTAAAGGTTAGTACTATTAGTGGACCAGCAGCACGCACAATCATGTGTGCTTACGGACTGTATCCCTTGCAGACTGTATTGATATATATTGATATATAATGTAGGAACCAGAATATTAATAACAGAAAGAAACAACCCTTTTGTGTGAATGATTGTATAATTGTAAGTGTATCTTGTGTTTTTTATGTTGATTTCATAAAAAAAAAAAAAAAAAACTCCCCAAAAAACGATACCGATAATAAAAAACCCGATACCGATAATTTCCGATATTACATTTTAACGCATTTATCGGTCGATAATATCGGCAGGCCAATATTATCGGACATCTCTATTTAGATGTTTTACAAACTCCACACCCACTTGAGATGTTTGCTTATTTTTGTTTTTCCTACCTTAGTGACTTATTGCCTTTAGTGTGTTGTTTGTTTCTTGAAGAAAATAATAAGTTCTTAGAAATGTTCTTAACCAGAACTTGTTTTGTTTTTTGATTTGGGTTCACCTTCTTTATTCCATAATACCACTAAATAATGTGCTTTTGCTGTCTCCCCTTAATGTGTTTTATTTTGAATACAAAAGAGTGAGTCAATTACAAAACTACAATGTAGGGAAGGATGATAAAATCTTTATTGTGATAACAATATATATGTATCACAATATATTATTTGATATGTAAATAATGATATAATTATTTAAAAACTAGTTACAAAGGCTCCCATATTGGCTGCCGACGTATGCAGTGACATATTGCCTCATTCCCTGTTGTATTATTTTGTTAAAACTAATATTAATCTATGTGATAGTTTACTGTTAATAAATGGTTACTTTCTGTTGTACCGTGGTTCTATCTACACTCATCACTTATTATTCTATTGTTAGGATACTAGCAAGAATATTAGTTTGGGGCGACACTACACATCTGGGTATGGAGCCAATCCCAAGTGCAGTAGTTACAGGGTAATATTGGTATTACCAATGCTAATACTTAAAATGATCAAGAATATTAAATAATTAAAGTTTGATCACAATTAAAATCAGACAAAAACTATTGGCGCTTCTTTTGGTTTTTGCCCTTAAAGCCCTGCTTTATGCAGAGACTTTCCCCCCGAAATTGTAAACAACAAAAACAAAAAAAGAAAAGACAAAAGATTAATTGATAATGAAAAATATCTATCGAACCACTGTTGTATCGACCATATCCTGATATCGTTACTGTCAATATGTGTATCGATCCGACCACCTCTGTTTATGACAGGGGTATCAAACTTATTTTAGCTCAGGGGCCGCATGGAGAAAATCTGTGCACACGCGGGCCGGACTATTAAAATCATAACATTAAAACTAAAAAATAAAGACAACTTCAGATTGTTTTCTTTGTCTTACTTTGGCCAAAAATAGCACAAACACATTCTGAAAATATTACAATAAAAATATAAAAAAAATACCCGGCAGCGGTAAAGTTTAGATCTGTTAAGGAAAGAAAAAAATGAATGAATGTTTATAACTGAATAAATTTACATATAATGTGTTTTCTTTTGTATTATTTTTTCAAATGAATTAAGTAACCTTTATGACAACCTTTTTCCAAAACACAATATAGAATGTGAGATATAACAGGATAATGCATACATTTATCATTTGTTTTCAAAATGCTTACAAAAAAGTGGGACCCCAAACATTTACTGTGGGACCCCATTTTTATGACTTGATGGGGTCTCTGTGACCCCATTTTGAAAATTCCTAGCGCCAACACTGATGGAGTATCGATGCGTGTAAAACAGCAGCGGGTGGCTGTGGCCTGCGGGCCGGTTCTAATACTAATCAAATATCATCCCGGGGGCCATAGATCATTCATGGCTTTGACTTTAAAACCCCTGGTTTACGATCAAAAGCTCTAGCTTAGCAGTTAGAATATCCTCCCACAGTGTGTAGCGTACCATGAATTGATAAACGTGGACCCCAACTTAAACAAGTTAAAAAACTTATTCGGGTGTTACCATTTAGTGGTCAATTGTACAGAATATGTACTGTACTGTGCAATCTACTAATAAAAGTTTCAATCAACCAATCAATGTTTAGCGAGTCCTCATCCACTACTGACAATATTTGTAAGCAACATACTTATTTGCCTCCATGGAAGCAAGGATTGCTGACTTAGAAGTGGCTCTGCACTGTAGAGGGACATTAGCCGCCAACGAGAATGCTGCATTGCGTCGAAGACACCTTTATTGGCTTGTCGCTGTCAAATATAACATTAGTTTTAAAAGCTCTATAGTCGGCCAAATGTAAATCATTTATATCGTATATTGTCTATACCTCGCAACCCTACTATTATGTACACATAAATTACGTCCTAATTCTTGAAGTGCTTTTTTGGAGGCATACAATTTTGCTCATAAGCTAAAAAGTTTGGACACCCCAGATTTAGACCAAAAGTACTGGGCCAACTACAGAAACCTTGTTGACCTGTCTGTCCCCTTTGCAACTATAACAGCTGCCATTTGTATGAGAAGACTTGGTGTGTGATGGGCTGTTCTTGCAGACGAAACTCAATCCAACTCCAACATTATCTTTTTGGGGACCCTCTTATGGATTCCATTGTATCTAAACTAGGCTGGAACTCTGCACTGTATGATTAAGTTGCTGCAAGGTGTTTGAAGGATGTCTGACCTTTTCTGTAAGAAGGCCTTGTCTTTCTGGATGGCTTGCAAGCTCAGATAAACAGGAAACAGGCTGTTGGCTAGACTCTGATCAGTCCGACCCTCCATCAGTGATAAGGTTTCTCTCACTTCAGCAGCAAGCTATGGCGAGGAGGACAATAAAAGAAATGAGGTGACATAAAAATGAAGTTAATGATAGGCGTACTCACCAGAGAATCGAACTTCTTGTAGACTTCTGTGAAAACGTCCACTTGCACTGCGCTGTAAGATTACAAAATACAACACAATTATTTCAGTGTTAACAACATTATAATACATTTTTTTTCCACCATGTTATTACCTCACAAATATTCGGTTCCAGACGTCCTTGTTGAGTTTTATGTCTTCCCGCACTTCCTCAATCAACCTGGAGAGAGCGCTCAAGATTTCGCATAGATCCTGTACGTCAGACAAGTGTAAAAACATTCAATAGGATAGACCAGGGGTCGACAACCCCACATGTGGCTCTTTAGCGACGCCCTAGTGGCTCCCTGGAGCTTTTTCAAAAATAGAAAAAGATGGGGGGAAAAAAAATGTTTTGTTTTAATATGGTTCCTGGAGTAGGACAAACATGACACAAACCTTCCTAATTGTTAGAAATCCCACTGTTTATATTGGGAACATCTTCACTGATGAGAGTATTTGGCGAGTGCCGTTTTGTCCTACTAATTACGGCAGTCCTGGAACTTACCATAGTTTGTTTACGTACAACTTTCTCCAATGCTGCCACAGAAAGACGTGTTTGATGTCACCCCTTCTTTGTCTCATTTTGTCCACCAAAGTTTTTATGCTGTGCGTGAATGCACAATAGTGAGCTTTGTTGACATTATTGACTTGTTGGAGTGCTAATCTTAATCATTGCTAACATGCTATTTAGGCTAGCATCATTATGCCTTGTTTGTAGGTATATTTGAGCTCTAAATTTATTTTACTTATGTCCTCTGTGAATTTGATTGATATTTGCATGTCTCATGACACATTATCTGTATGTAATATTGGCTGCATTTCTGACAGTTGTTTGTGTGCAGTTATAGACCACAGCAAACGTTACACAGCTTGCAAAGATTGTAATAAATCCATTAGAAGAAGACAGCCTGCCGTTTCGTTTAACTTGGAAACAAACATCTATAACTTAGGCCATTCTAAGCCAGTAACTTCCAGGAGTTATCTCACCCTATGAGAAGCCTCCATTTTATTAATGTTTTCCAATTTTGTAAAAATGTGTAAAATAAATAGGTTGTACAGCGCTTTTCTACCTTTTTTAAGGAACTTAAAGCGCTTTGACACTATTTCCACATTCACACACACACACACACACACACACACACACACACACACACACACACACACACACACACACACACACACACACACACACACACACACACTGATGGCGGGAGCTGCCATGCACGGTGCTAACCAGGCCCATCAGGAGCAAGGGTGAAGTGTCTTGCTCAAGGACACAACGGACGTGACTAAGATGGTAGAAGGTGGGGATTGAACCAGTAACCCTCAGATTGCTGGCACGGCCACTCTCCCAACTTCGCCACGCTGTCCCGTGAAATATTACATTTCAACATTTCTGTCAATGAAGATTTGCGTCAGCCTGCGACAAATAGTCATTTTGATAGTAGGCTAATATAGCTAATATAGACACTTATGTCATGTGTTGCCATCATTATAACACTTATATAAGGCGTTTAGTTTTTTGCGGCTCCAAACCGATTTGTTTTTTGTATTTTTGGTCCAATATGGCTCTTTCAACATTTTGGGTTGCTGACCCCTGGGATAGACTTTATTTATCAGCGATTCCCACCCACTGTGATACAATTCACTTAATTGATCCAAAAGGGATTATTTCCTATAAAAATATATATTCTCTATCCATCTAGTTATGTTGGGGATACATGACAGACAGAACGTGTATATTATCTTTGATGAGATGGCAAAAGATACATAATTAACCTGTGTTTCCACTTGTGGCCATTTATTTGTACAACAGAATATGTTTGTTTTCATGTAAAGTAATTGCCTTGTCTCAATAAAGGTTGGCTAACAATGGTCTGAAGTGATCCAACACAATGGCTCTGTTAAAAGGTGTGCCTATAAACAATATGTTTATGATTGTGGTTGATATTGTCATGTATCATACTGATACATGAGCACAGCTACAAACAGCTCAATACAGTTCTACATCACTGGACATTGCAACCACAATAATAACATTATAGTTGTATACCTATTAAATGCAAATAAGCATTTCTAAAGGTAAAATATTTAACTTTGTGGTAAGTTCTTACCTTGGTCATTGGCTGATGCAAACCTTTTTTGTTGGTGAACCACTCCTGTGTACCTGTCTGTTCCAAATGGACGAACCATAATATTAGTGTTCCATTGTATCAATGACGTCATTCTTATTATTACTGACCTGTATGGCATCAGCGACCTCCTCCTGGAGCTCAAACTCAGCTGGGTTCATTTTCTGGAACGCTTGTGTCTTGCAGATTTGAACCAAGATTCTGAATAACAGAGTGAAATAACAAGAACC
The DNA here is from genome assembly GCF_033978685.3 of Nerophis lumbriciformis. Lineage (NCBI taxonomy): Eukaryota > Metazoa > Chordata > Actinopteri > Syngnathiformes > Syngnathidae > Nerophis > Nerophis lumbriciformis. Next base: position 16,585,777 of record NC_084558.2, on the reverse strand, counting down.
CAATCATTCATAATTAATCAACACGTAATGATTTTACATACACTACATCCGTTAAGTATTCTCAATGCTTAACTTTTTCTACATTTATGCCTTATTCCAAAATAGAACTTATGAGGACTTGGTTCGGTGCTGTAGCTCATTGTATTTCAAATTAACACCGCCCATTGAAATGAATTAAAATCAATTTAATTGGTGCTTGCCCCCCCAAACTGTACAATTTTAACATAGAACATGCCTTTTAGGTAAGAAATGTTGTCTAAAACAATAGAAGAGAATGTACTACAGCAGTCTATGAAGTAACTAATAGTAATGTAGGGGATTTTAACTTGGAGAGTGGACTTCTACAGTTTCTACTGAAAACTGCTTCTCTGTCAAACACACCGTCAGTAGCTTCTCCATATTTTCATGGATAAATGTCCACCATGTCGATATCATTTTAATATTCTTGGCTGGCGCCAAACTCACTTTGCTTCAGTTTGGAGCAGACTTGCAGTGATACAAAATGCTTCACCGAATCAACTACACGCTCATGTTTTTGATGATTGTTGGCCCTGTGATGAGGTGGCGACTTGTCCAGGGTGTACCTCGCCTTCCGCCCGAATGCAGCTGAGATAGGCTCCAGCACCCCCGGCGACCCCAAAAGGGACAAGCGGTAGAAAATGGATGGATGGATATTTTTTTAATTCAATGAATAGCATCCACTTCTTCTCAGTACTCTCTTTCTTCCTGGTCTGAAAAACAAAATTATGTCGATCTCTAGCTAATGCTAGCGGGTAAGATCAGATGTTTTGGTTAGATCAGGTGTCCCCAAACTACGACACGCGGGAAGTCCCAAGTTTTTTTGGGGACTTTTTATTTTTATTTTTTTAAATGTTTCCTTTCTAATCCATTTTCTACCGCTTGTTACTCTCGGTGTCTCCTAGCCGCTCAGGCAAATCATATTGTCGAAAAAATGCATTTTCCCATCGATAACGGGACACCCGACACCGCACCCTAAAATGATATGAATATTTAAAAAATGATACAAATGAATGTACATTGTTACTCCAACTTAAGAGGGTTTTGATATAAAAGCTGTTTCTCTGCTAATTACTATGCTTTAAGTTACAAGCAAACTTTTGAGTTACAAGCATCCCCGCCATTAGTTGGTGCAGCAAATGTCCCAGTGAACCCTGTAAGATTTAACCCAGGGGTCCCCAAACTTTTTGACTCAGGGGCCGCATTGGGTTAAAAAAATTTGGCTGGGGGCCGTGCTGTATATATATGTATACATATATATATATATATATATATATATATATATATATATATATATATATATATATATATAAAATTTGGCCGGGGGCCGTGCTGTATATATATATATATATATATATATATATATATATATATATATATATATATATATATATATATATATATGTATATATATATTTATATATGTATATATATATTTTTTTTAACCCAATGCGGCCCCCGAGTCAAAAAGTTTGGAAACCCCTGGGTTAAATCTTATGGGGTTCACTGGGACATTTGCTGCACCAACTAATGGCGGGGATGCTTGTAACTCAAAAGTTTGCTTGTAACTTAAAGCATAGCAATTAGCAGAGAAACAGCTTTTATATCAAAACCCTCTTAAGTTGGGGTACCAATGTACATTCATTTGTATCATTTTTTACATATTCATATAATTTTTAGGGTGCGGTGGGTAGAATTTTAAACAAAATGTAGATTGAGTGAAGCATTGTTCTTTCTTACTTTCGGGATGTGTTGTAGACAACAATAATGTACCTTAACAGTGTGTGCAACTTTGGAGTAGTATTTGGCGTCGGGGAGAAGATATCTCTGTATTTTGACACTAAATACAGTCCATACTGCAGGAAGCCATGAAGAGAGTCCCCAAGTTCTTTTTTCTGTAATGCCAATCAATCAGTTTGTCAATATTTGTTACAGGACATGACATGGGTGATGATTGGTTATGACACAATTCTTTGTCTTTCCCACCTGTTGGTGTGGTAGCTCCTGTTGATGCCAGTGGTACTCCACGCTAGTCAGCTGCTGTAACAGCAAAGAGGAGTCCACCTCCAAGCTTTGGTACAGTTTACTGTAAGCCACCCACTTCCTGCAACAGTAGAATGCAGTCTAAGTAACAGGAAGGAATAACTTCCAAAAGCTATCTTATTTGAGTAGGCTCCCACTGTAGATACAGTATGAAGTAATGGTAATGTTTTGTTTTGAACATGCTTTAAAAATGCTTTAGAAACATCACATGTGAACAGTAGCATCGAAAAAGGGGTCGGCAGGAGCAGAGCTGATTTAATCCTGTCCATGTCTCAGCAATTAGTTTGTTCACTTACTACGTGTTTAAATTCTTACCTGTTAACATTTTCTAATAGGTGTAGAAAATAATAAAGAATGTGTAATACTAACTAACAAGCTTCCTCACTGATGAAAAAAAAAGAATAAAAAAAAAATAGGTGTTCAAAAATAGATGGAAAATAATTTAAAAAATCATGTAAAATGTTATGTTAAACTCTTATGCTTTTATTTATTTTTTCATTTTTATTGTGTTTTTTTCTATTTTATTTATTCCTATTATTACTTCTATTATTCTCTCAATGATATGTTTTAATTAATGTTTTAATGTATTATTTATATTTACATGTATTTGATCATATGTTTCATACTATTTTTTTAGATGCCGTTAATTTTAGTTATTGTGTGTGTGTGTGCGTGTGTGTGTGTGTGTGTACGCGTGCGTGCGTGCGTGCGTGCGTGTGTGTGTGCGTGTGTGTGTGTGTGTGTACGTTCTTGTATTTCTACCCTTCTTGAGACATCAACAAGGAAAAGTACCTTCCATATGAGGACCGGTGAACAAGTTAGGACCGAAATCATGGTCTCAATACGGAAAACCATTGCATCTAATAGAGAATGTCTCATTTGCGCCCCTGCTGGTGAAATTTAATACAAATTAGAGTGGTCCCAAAAAGGAGGGATTTTTCAAATTGACTGTGTCCATCCATCCATTTCCTACCGCTTGTCCCTTACGGGTGTCGGTTTTAAAAGTGCCCCCCCTTTGGTCAACATATGAAATAACAAGTGTGTGTAAAAATTTGAAGTGCTCTCACTCCGGCCAACATATGTAATAACAAGTGTGTGTAAACTAATTTAAATGCACCCCCTTTGGCCAAAATTAATTTAAAAAATTAAATAAATATTTATATAGAGACATACTGTAATACCTTGAAGTAAATAATGAAGATTAAAAACCATCCATCCATCCCATCTATTTTCTACCGCTTGTCCCTTTATGGGTGTCGGTTTTAAAAGTGCTCCCCTCGAGTCAACATATGAAAAACAAGTGTGTGTAAAAATTTGAAGTGCTCTCCTTCTGGCCAACATATATAATAACAAGTGTGCGTAAAAAAAAAATTAAACGAGCCTCCTTTGGCCTTAAAAAATTAAATAAATATTTATATAGAGACATTCTGTAATAACTTGAAGTAAATAATGAAGATTAAAAACTAATTACAAACAAAAAATAAAAATAAATAAAATTAACTAAAAGCTTACCTTTTTTATATTTGCATTAATGTTGTAAATACAAATCTTTATATATCTAGAAAGGGTGACAATGGTCACAATGCATTTTTTGGAGGTCTCAAGAAGGTAACTAATACAATGTGTGTGTGTGTGTGTGTGTGTGTGTGTGTGTGTGTGTGTGTGTGTGTGTGTGTGTGTGTGTGTGTGTGTGTGTGTGTGCGTGTTTTCTTCTCTTTTTGTTTTTGTTTGTAAAGCACAGGAGTTACAAAAAACTGGCATAAACATTATAATGTATGCTCATTATGTTATAGTATGCCAGTAGTGCTCGCGATGCTAAAGCTAAAGCTAGATGCTAATTACAGCACTTCATGTATGAAAAACAAAACATTGGATCTGGTTTACGCTATTTTTGTAACAAAATGATAATTGAATAAATACAATAGTTATTGAAAAGGGTTCCCAAATAATCATAGTGGCACTCACAAATAATTTTTAAACGAAGACGATCTTAAATAACTGTTCACACTCAATGACGTGCTAGCTAATGCTAATTAGCATAGCCAACATAAGTAAGTGTGAGTGAATTTAGTGAGAGAAGTGTAAATATTGAGGAAAAAAATGCCTTAACCCAAGTAAAAAAAATACTAGTTTGCTTAAAGTCGAAGCAATAAAGAAAAAAAGGAGGTGTTGAAGCTGATATTACACTACCTCAGGGGTGTCCAAAGTGCAATCTGGGGGCCATTTGCGGTCCGAAGCTAATTTTTCAATGGCCCGCGGTACAATGTGAAAATACTATTAAAAAAATACATAAAAAAGTGGAATAAAAAGCAAACATTTGCAATGTAATGAGAACAAGTTGCAATGTTGACTCTAATAACACAAAGCGGCCATGCTTTATAGCAGTCATTGCTCAAAAAATAATAGTGACTCAAAATCAATGTTGTTATGAATTATTAACATATTCAAAGCTCCAATGACTTCACATCAAAAATCCCACTTTGAAATTTTTTTAGGGTGGAAATATTGCATATTTTTTGTGTTTGCTGTATAAAAAACGTTTTCTTTGACAAAAAGGGCATAAAACAAGCAAACAAAAAAAAACATGAAAAAAAGATTAAAAACTGATAATCGACGGATAGATCTGAAGTTGCTCTGCAGACTTAAGAATTGAAAGATTAAAAAATACAAAAAACTTTTATGCATGAGGCCCTTTTGCATCCCCGGGAATTTTAGTGGGACTTTAAAATAAGTATTAGAGTATTAAAAAGCATTAAAATCAATGTTGTCATTAATTATTAACCTATTTTAGACTCCAATTACTTTCCATTAAATATTCCACTTTGAACATTTTTGGGAGGAAATGTTTCTGTTTTTTAAATAAAAAACAGGGTTTTGTAAAAAAAAGAGCATAAGACATAAATAAATTAACATTATATCAATAGATATACCTGAAGTTGATCTATAGATTCTAGTGTAGTTCAACAAAACTAAATAAAAAATAATATGTGATTTTAATGACTGGAACCCTTGAGGGACTTGAGGGAAGCCTTAAAGGTAAAAAAAAAAAATCGACATATTGTATTGGTTTTGAAAATGGAAAATATCAAAATGGCCCCCGAATGCTTTGATTTTTCAGTATGTTGCCCTCAGTGGAAAAAGTTTGGGCACCCCTGCACTACAACATTATGCCCATATAAAAAGGCATTACCATCATACATTATATGCTATTCAAGAGGTATTTGCAGTATCATAACAATGTAATTTCATGCTTAAAAACACTTTATCAGGAGGTTTTGTAGGTTCTTATATTGTGCCAGGTGATGTTTGCTCACGCCAAATCCTGGAGAAAAGGTGAGAGGTCGTTCTGCGTAGCGTACTGTTCCAGTAGAGTCTGAGCCTCACCACACAGTTCTCCTTTCCACGTAACGCAACTCTTGGAACAATGGAACAAGATGTGGGAGTTAAGTGAAGATGAGGAATATTTTTTCAGAGAGCTGCAAAAGGTACTTTTACCTTTTGTTTGGAAATGTAAGATAGGACAAACTGCTGCAGGATCCCACAGTAGTTGATGTAAGCGTTTCGACCTGCGCTTAGTGTCCCGTCTCTCTGTCAGTCACATGATACATACTTTTCTTTAAAATCACCAAATACATGACAAATTTGATTCAACTTGTAATATTGTAACACCAATAATAATGTAAGCCTGAAGGCACTCACTGAAATACACGTAAATTCTAAAATGTAACCTTTTTTTTATAATAACAGTAAAGTGGAATTTGCTTATCTTGACACACAAATATTACTCTGTGGGTGGGAATTACTCCGATATATTGACGACAGTTTTATTTTTCTCGTACATGCACATGCATCTTCCATTGTTGCCATTTATAATACAAAGTAGCATATAGTTCGAACTTATATCTGTCAGTAGACTCCATATGGAAGCGCTAATAACTACAACATGGCTGACGGGGAGACGACGAAGTCGAAGTGGAGGCACGTAAGTAAGACAGCGCATCCTGAAGAAATACTCAGAAAGCGGCTTGAAGATGGTCTGTAAAATGTAATCTATGCAAAATTTTGAGCAAAGAACCAACGCTACAGGTAATGGCAACCACAAAGAAGTGATAAAATGTAGAAAATAAAATTTGTAATATGACCCGTCGAAGTGAACACTTTCTAGTAATATTAGTAACATGGTGTACTGGGACATGGTGAATTGGTCCACATACAGTAAACCCTCTTTTATTGCTGTTAATTGGTTCCAAACCTGACCGTGTTAAATGAATTCACGCGTAGAAAAATTAACTATAAATCTAGTATATTTTTTAGTTTACGTCCTTTTAAAATAGAGGTTGTAAGCTTCTAGACATAAAAACAGGGAGAGGGACCTTTACACTTGTTTGTTCCATTTGATTGCTAAAGATACAAATTAAATGAAAAAAAAAAAAGTGAAGTGAGTACTGTAGTGGACAATCAGGGTACAAACGTGTCAGTTTTCGAGGGATGCGTTTTACCTCTTTATGGATAAACTTGAGCTGGAGGTGACAATGTCCACGGTCAGGGTACGTCTCTGTTCTGGGCTCTAGATGGTACCAGTTGTCTTCAGTACAGTGTAGGTCCTCAAATGAGAAGGACAATTATTCCAAAGTCTAGTCAGTCATACAACAAAATATTTTCTTGTACCTGGAGTTTTATGACAATTTTCCCCAAAAAGTCGTCGGTCCCTCTCTCCTTTTTGGCCTCCTTAATCATTCTGAATGAGCAAAAAAAAATAAATAAATAAAATAAAAAATAAAATAAATAAATATATATAGATATATATATATATATATATATATATATACAGTACAGGCCAAAAGTTTGGACACACTTCCTCATTTCAATGCGTTTTCTTTATTTTCATGACTATTTACATTGTAGATTGTCACTGAAGGCATCACAACTATGACACCTGTGAAGTGAAAATAGTCAGTGACTACCTCTTGAAGCTCATCGAGAGAATACCAAGTGTGTGCAAAACAGTAATCAGAGCAAAGAGGGGCTATTTTGAAGAAACTAGAATACAAAACATGTTTTCAGTTATTTCACCTTTTTTGTTAAGTACATAACTCCACATGTGTTCATTCATAGTTTTGATGCCTTCAGTGACAATCTAAAATGTAAATAGTCATGAAAATAAAGAAAACCCATTGAATGAGAAGGTGTGTCCAAACTTTTGACCTGTACTGTGTATGTATATATATATATATATATATATATATATATATATATATATATATATATATATGGATGGATATATATATATATATATATATATATATATATATATATATATATATATATATATATATATATATATATATATATATATATATATATATATATATATATATATATATACATATATATATATCCATCCATCCATCCATCCATCTTCTTCCGCTTATCCGAGGTCGGGTCGCGGGGGCAGCAGCTTAAGCAGGGAAGCCCAGACTTCCCTCTCCCCAGCCACTTCGTCCAGCTCTTCCCGGGGGATCTCGAGGCGTTCCCAGGCCAGCCGGGAGAGACAGTCTTCCCAGCGTGTCCTGGGTCTTCCCCGTGGCCTCCTACCGGTCGGACGTGCCCGAAACACCTTCCTAGGGAGGCGTTCGGGTGGCATCCTGACCAGATGCCCGAACCACCTCATCTGGCTCCTCTCGATGTGGAGGAGCAGCAGCTTTACTTTGAGCTCCCCCCGAATGACAGAGCTTCTCACCCTATCTCTAAGGGAGAGCCCCGCCACTCGGCAGAGGAAACTCATTTCGGCCGCTTGTACCCGTGATCTTGTCCTTTCGGTCATGACCCAAAGCTCATGACCATAGGTGAGGATGGGAACATAGATCGACCGGTAAATCAAAAGCTTTGCCTTCCGGCTCAGCTCCTTCTTCACCACAACGGATCGATACAGCGTCCGCATTACTGAAGACGCCGCACCGATCCGCCTGTCGATCTCACGATCCACTCTTCCCCCACTCGTGAACAAGACTCCGAGGTACTTGAACTCCTCCACTTGGGGCAAGATCTCCTCCCCAACCCGGAGATGGCACTGCACCCTTTTCCGGGAGAGAACCATGGACTCGGACTTGGAGGTGCTGATTCCCATACCAGTCGCTTCACACTCGGCTGCGAACCGATCCAGTGAGAGCTGAAGATCTTGGCCGGAGGAAGCCATCAGGACCACATCATTTGCAAATAGCAGATACCTAATCCTGCAGCCACCAAACCAGATCCCCTCAACGCCCTGACTGCGCCTAGAAATTCTGTCCATAAAGGTTATGAACAGAATCAGTGACAAAGGGCAGCCTTGGCGGAGTCCAACCCTCACTGGAAACGTGTCCGACTTACTGCCGGCAATGCGGACCAAGCTCTGACACTGATTATACAGGGAGCGAACTGCCACAATAAGACAGTCCGTTACCCCATACTCTCTGAGCACTCCCCACAGGACTTCCCGGGGTACACGGTCGAATGCCTTCTCCAAGTCCACAAAGCACATGTAGACTGGTTGGGCAAACTCCCATGCACCCTCAAGGACCCTGCCGAGAGTATAGAGCTGGTCCACAGTTCCACGACCAGGACGAAAACCACACTGTTCCTCCTGAATCCGAGGTTCGACTATCCGGCGTAGCCTCCTCTCCAGTACACCTGAATAGACCTTACCGGGAAGGCTGAGGAGTGTGATCCCACGATAGTTGGAACACACCCTCCGGTTCCCCTTCTTAAAGAGAGGAACCACCACCCCGGTCTGCCAATCCAGAGGTACCGCCCCCGATGTCCACGCGATGTTGCAGAGTCTTGTCAACCAAGACAGCCCCACAACATCCAGAGCCTTAAGGAACTCCGGGCGGATCTCATCCACCCCCGGGGCCTTGCCACCGAGGAGCTTTTTAACTACCTCGGCAACCTCAGCCCCAGAAATAGGAGAGCCCACCACAGATTCCCCAGGCCCTGCTTCCTCATAGGAAGACGTGCTGGTAGGATTGAGGAGGTCTTCGAAGTATTCCCTCCACCGATCCACAACATCCGCAGTCGAGGTCAGCAGAGCACCATCCCCACCATACACGGTGTTGACACTGCACTGCTTCCCCTTCCTGAGGCGGCGGATGGTGGTCCAGAATTGCTTCGAAGCCGTCCGGAAGTCTTTTTCCATGGCCTCCCCGAACTCCTCCCATGTCCGAGTTTTTGCCTCCGCGACCGCTGAAGCCGCACACCGCTTGGCCTGTCGGTACCTGTCTGCTGCCTCAGGAGTCCCATGAGCCAAAAGAACCCGATAGGACTCCTTCTTCAGCCTGACGGCATCCCTCACCGCCGGCGTCCACCAACGGGTTCTAGGATTACCACCACGACAGGCACCAACTACCTTGCGGCCACAGCTCCAATCGGCCGCCTCGACAATAGAGGTACGGAACATTGTCCACTCGGACTCAATGTCCAGCACCTCCCTCGTGACATGTTCACAGTTCTTCCGGAGGTGGGAATTGAAACTCTCTCTGTCAGGAGACTCTGCCAGGCGTTCCCAGCAAACCCTCACAATGCGTTTGGGCCTGCCAGGTCTGCCTGGCATCCTCCCCCACCATCGCAGCCAACTCACCACCAGGTGGTGATCGGTAGAAAGCTCCGCCCCTCTCTTCACCCGAGTGTCCAAAACATGAGGCCGCAAATCCGATGACACAACTACAAAGTCGATCATGGAACTGCGGCCTAGGGTGTCCTGGTGCCAAGTGCACATATGGACACCCTTATGTTTGAACATGATGTTTGTTATCGACAATCTGTGACGAGCACAAAAGTCCAATAACAGAACACCACTCGGGTTCAGATCCGGGCGGCCATTCTTCCCAATCACACCTCTCCAGGTTTCACTGTCGCTGCCAACATGAGCGTTGAAGTCCCCCAGTAGAACGAGGGAATCACCCGGGGGAGCACTCTCCAGTACTCCCTCGAGTGAATCCAAAAAGGGTGGGTACTCTGAGCTGCCGTTTGGCGCGAAAACGCAAACAACAGTCAGGACCCGTCCCCCCACCCAAAGGCGGAGGGAAGCTACCCTCTCGTCCACCGGGTTGAACTCCAACGTGCAGGCTTTGAGCCGAGGGGCAACAAGAATTGCCACCCAGCCCGTCGCCTCTCACTGCCGGCAATGCCAGAGTGGAAGAGAGTCCAGCCCCTCTCAAGAGAAGTGGTTCCAGAGCCCTTGCTGTGCGTCGAAGTGAGTCCGACTATATCTAGCCGGAACTTCTCCACCTCACGCACTAGCTCAGGCTCCTTCCCCCCCAGCGAAGTGACGTTCCATGTCCCAAGAGCCATATATATATATTATATATATATATACATACATTCATATACACATCCATATATAATTATATACATATATATATACATATAGACATTTATATATATACATATATACATATACTGTATATATGTATATATATAATGTACTGTCTGTCTAAAGTGCTAGTAGGGCAAAGTAAAGCTTGTTGCCTTTTTAAACTAGTAAAGTTGGTTTTGAACTCCTCCAGTTTCTGAGTGAGTGAGACCTCCTCGTCCTTATCCCTGGAACAACAACAATGATCCAATGAGGTGATTTTAAGGCACTAGACAGCAGAGGTATGGAAGTTTTTGAGCTGCTGTTGTTGTTGTTGTTTTTACCACATCTCAAGATGGAAGCTGGCGCCCAGGATGTTGTCAAACTCCCTGAACACAAAGCAGGATTACACAAAGCCTGATGTTTTTAAGCACACATTCAAAGCATTCGGGCTCACAGTATAAACGTCTCGTTCCAAATGGGGTTGAGAGTCTGCATCTTTATGTCTGTCTGATAAATCTTATCATCAGACACGGCATCCTTCACCACATATTTGGAGGCTTTGGATCGAGATCGACGTGTGCGTTTTTCTTCTTCATCCTCCAGTATTGTCAGCAAGCAATATGGGTCACTAAAACCTGAACAACGAGAAATTATTATTGTAATTTTTTTTGTTGGTATATTTTTGTATTGTTGGACAAGAGCAAAATCAAACAAAGCAACTAAATCCCTAAATGTCATTGCAAAATTGTAATTTTCAAATGAAACATAATCAGTCAGACAGTCTACTGACATGATTTATGCAAATGTTACCATGTTATGTTCCAAATGCAACTTAAAAAACACACAAACTCTTACTTAAAACTGACAAACTACTTGGAACAAGAGATGTTCCGGTCAGGATTTTATGCCGCCGATTCCATTACTGATCATCCATGAGTGAGCTTGGCTGATACCAATCTTGATTACCGTATTTTTCCGAGAATAAGTCCCACCTGCCGAAAATGCATAATAAAGAAGGAAAAAAACATGTATAAGTCGCACTGGAGCCCGGCCAAACTATGAAAAAAAACTGCGACTTATAGTCCGAAAAATACGGTACTGCATAAACTGTAAGATTTCAATTTATTTATGTCGAGTGCCATTGACAGTTTAACAATATCAACACAGTATTTAAACTAGTTCCTTATTTTTTGAGCAAAACAAAGTCAAGAGTGCACAATAATTAAACAAATGTAAAAAAATACTATGTACTACTCATTCAAATCCTTCGGTCCTCATGTGTCCATGAAATTATTCCTTGAATTTGTAACCTCAACAAAAACTAAAAAAGATAGACATATTTTGAGAGAATAGAAATATAAATCTAATCACTCTAGTATCAGTAGGATACTGATAGTATTTGACATAGATGAAGCTTTTGGTGAAGCATATGGTAAATTGTTAAACACATTAATGATGCTTTGAGACAAACATTGTCCATGGAAACAACTCAGTAGACAGCAGAAAAACAACAATCAACCATGGATGTGCGAAGGGGATTGAAAAATGCTTGTAATAAAAAGAACACTTTATATAGAAAATATATTAAACAAAGATACATAGAGGCAGAAAATAAGTATACGAAAATTATAAGAACAAGCTAACTAGCATACTACGAACATGTAAAACAGAATATTACATTAAATTATTAGACAGGAACAAAAACAACATTAGCACAACATGGAGCATCCTAAATAGCATCATTAAAAATGGCACTAAGAGGGATTACCCACAATACTTTTTAGACGGAAACGTAAAACATGACCGTATGAAGGAAGTAGTTGAAAGCTTCAATACCTACTTTGTAAATATTGGAACAAAACTGGAGGAAAAGATTTTAGACCTAGTGTCAATTGAGGACTTCAATGACACCATAGATAGAAATTCCAACTCAATGTTCTTCACGGATGTGATACAAGAGGAAATAGTTAAAATTGGGAATAAATGCAAATCCAAGAACTCTATTGATTGTAATAGAATTGGAAACGATAAAAAAGGTTATTGAATACATTTCAGAACTATTGACATACATCAGTAACCTATCATTTTAAACAGGCAAATTCACAAAGAAAATGAAAATGAAAAAAGTTGTACCAATTTATAAGATATTGGGTCTGTCTATCTGTGTTGGCCCTGCGATGAGGTGGCGACTTGTCCAGGGTGTACCCCGCCTTCCACCCGATTGTAGCTGAGATAGGCTCCAGCGCCCCCCGCGACCCCAAAGTGAATAAGCGGTAGCAAATGGATGGATGGATGGGTTTCACTATGTAAAGCGCTTTGAGTCACTTGAGAAAAAGCGCTATATAAATGTAATTCACTTCACACACTTCACTTCACTATAAAAGTTAAAAGTTAAAGTACCAATGATTGTCACACACACACTAGGTGTGGCGAAATTATTCTCTGCATTTGACCCATCACCCTTGATCACCCCCTGGGAGGTGAGGGGAGCAGTGGGCAGCAGCGGTGGCCGCGCCCGGGAATCATTTTGGTGATTTAACCCCCAATTCCAACCCTTGATGCTGAGTGCCAAGCAGGGAGGTAATGGGTCCCATTTTTATAGTCTTTGGTATGACTCGGCCGGGGTTTGAACTCACAACCTACCGATCTCAGGACGGACACTCTAACCACTAGGCCACTGAGTAGGTGGCCTAGTGGTTAGTGGCATTGGTGTGATAAGACTGGAGACAAACACCAGTTTACAAACTACAGGCCTGTTTTCCTATTTCTACAATTTTCTAAAATTAATGACAACAACAACTTGGGCAAATTCATAAACAAATATAGTTTTGGAGAACCAATATGGATGCAGAGCCAACATTTCAACATCAATGGCATGAATTGAAATAACGGGAGAAATTACCAACGCAATAACTGGTAAACTGTGCAGCAGCAGGATTTATGGATTTAACAAAAGCATTTGACACAATTAATCATAATATCTTAATAAACAATTTAAACGGTATGGCATTAGAGGGCGGGTCTTGAACAGGCTAAGAGGCTATCTAAGTAACAGGAAGCAATATGTGAAGCTTGGCGAACACACATCTACAGCTATAAATATATCTTGTGGCATACCCCAGCGATCAATATTGGGACCATTTTTTTTTTCTATAAAAATGACATTTGTAGAGTTACAAAAGACTTAAAGTTAGTATTGTCTACAGACAACAAAAATGTGTTTTGTTCAGGAGAGAACACATAGAAGAAATACACATGATAAATGCAGAAATAAATAAATTAAAGAGATGGTTTGACAAAAACAGACAATCCCTAAATCTCAGTAAAACTGAAATAATGCTTTTCGGTAACAGTAGAAGATGTGTTGTTCCTAGCTAGCTTAGCAGTTAGTATAGCTATTAGCATGCCGGCCCATGATTTGCTCTCGGTGTGTAACATGTTTAGCCTTGTCTCCCAGTACTAATGATACTTAAGATACTTAGAAATGCAGTTTATTATTGCTGCATTGGTAATTATTATGGAGACACGTAATTAGCTGCTAGCCGCTTTTCAGCCGGGCAAATAAACTTAAATACAATGTCAGTCAGAGGTAATCTGTGTTTGTAATCGGCATTAAAGGGTATTAATCGGCAATAGTGATCACGTATTTTTCACAAAAATCGGCCAATACTGATAGTTGACCGATCAATCGGCACTTCCCTATATACTTAGAACTGCATAGTGCTTTGTTAAAGGCATTTTTCCCTAAAGGCTACCGTATTTCTCGGTTAAGGCACAAAAGGACCTCAAGTAGTGATCTATCTTGGTATTCTTTCAGACATCATTTATATTACTAATCTACATGGTAACCACAGATTATAGAATATGTCATAAAATATATATACCCAAATGGGTCTCAGTCATAAAAATGTAAAAAAATAAGTCGTATATTATTTCGTTAGATTTTTTCAACACTTACATTACATCTCTCGATCAACTTAAGGTCTATCAATATAAAGAAACAAAATGTTTTGTTGTATGCCCTTTTCTTTTCAAAGAGAACCCTGTTTTTTATGGCAAAATCAAAAAATATGGATTATTTTCCCCCCCAATTTTTTTGAAGTGGAATATTTAATGTGAAGTAATTGTATAGTCCTAAATAAGTCAATAATTCATAACTCTATTGATTTGAATTCATTATTATTTTTGAGCGATGACAGTTTAAAACAAAATCCCACTAAATTTCATGTGGATCTAAAATAGCCCCACTCATAAAAGTGTTAAAAACAAGCCATACATTTTTTTTAATTACTTTTTTCTTATATGGTGTTTTTTAGAATGTGCCGTGGGGCTTTAAAAAATGCTGTGGGCAGCATTTTCGTCACCTCAGATTTAGACATTAAAACTATTTTTCAAGAGTTTGCAAGCAATATAAGGTTGCAGGAATGCAATTACTGTGCTGGGATGTTCCAACTAGGTCTAAATAGGACTAACTGTTTCAATACTGAATGTACATTTGTTTTACCTTATGAGTAAGCTTCATCATTAGAAAAGTGGGCCTTACAATCAAGATCAATTTCCATGTTTGACCTGTGACCTGTAAACTTTGACTCTACTGTTCAATAGTATCAGATGTATTTGTGTGAGTGTGTGCTACACACAAATTAAGCAGCAACAACAACCATGCAGGCAAACTAAAGATTACAACAGGTGCACTGCAAATAATTTGCCACTTGCAAAGATTTAAAATTTTATTTTGAGAAATGTCCCTAGTTTTAAGAGCTATTTACTTATTTTTAGTCATTGACTTTACATCATTATCTTAATGTTAGCATATATATTTATGTGTAAAATTGAGAAAATAAGATATTTTGGTTTTATCAACATGGAAAATCTTGTTTAAAGATTCTGGACCATCCCTGGATGCTTAATTTAAGAATTGCAAGTTGAATAGTGCTTAATTTCAGAATAAAATACTTATTTCAAGCTCAAAAGTCTTGTTTAATTAGTAGATGTGCAAATCTTAATTTAGGATGTCTAATCAAGTAAAAATTACTAACTGCTAATAGTTTTTAATATTTTTTCCTAAAATCTAATCTTTTTATCAGTATTGGTATCAGCATTACTAGCCCTGTATTTAGTATCAGACCGATACCAAATATTGCAACCCCTGCTGATTGCTGACCAACAATCATCAATGCAACACGAAAGACGATGAGGCTTGACAAGAACTCACCACTGATATCTTTTCCCAGAATCCCTTTGGCTTCCTTTACAGTGACCATTAGGCAGCAAACAGGCGGCTGTAAGGTGCAAACTATTTAGAAATTTCAAAAATAATTATTTACGGCTACTAGAAAATCACATATTGTGGTGAAAAATAAAATGCTTGATGTTGATATTGAAATATTAGTGTTTTTCTTACCTCTGCGTTCTGCATTTTCTCAATCAGAGCTTCATGCTCTGACTCTGTCATGGTGAGGGCCTGATCAAAATAGTCAGTTAAAGATAATTGTATTTATTTATAATTGATAATAGCATGTAGCATGCATAAACTAGTGCTGTGAAACGATTATTTTTTTAATCAGATTATTTACACAAAAGTGAAATTTGTCAAGCAGCACACCAGCCGGAGTCTTTGCCCTGACGTATGCATTGACCTGATCCCTGACTCTGCACTTCAGGTAACTATCCACAGTTAAGGTAAAGGAGCATGTGTGACCAAAATAAATTGGATGATGCGTTTTTACATGATTAATGCGACCATTGTCCGTGATTAATTGCATGAGTTAATGCAGGGGTCCCCAAACTATGAATACGGCCCACCAGCCTCCAAAATCCGGCCCGCCGGAAGTCTCAAGTTTTTATTTTTATTTGTCCGACCGCTTCTATGTTAGCTGCCACTCTTTGCTTATAATGTCTATTTTCTGCTGATCTATTCTTTATTTTATGCTGCCCTTTTTTTTTTTGCTGCAGCTGTTACATATATTTTGATACTGTACATTAGGGGTGTCCAACTCATTTGAGCTCAGGGGCCGCATGGAGGGAAATCTGCGCAAACGCGGGCCAGACTATTAAAATCATGGCATTGAAACTAAAAAATAAAGCCAACTTCAGATTGTTTTCTTTGTCTTACTTTGGCCAAAAATAGAACAAACACATTCTGAAAATATTACAATAAAAGTATCGAAAAAAATACTCGGCAGCGGTAAAGTTTAGATCAGTGGTCTCCAAAATCCGGCCCGCGGGAAGTCTCAAGTTTTTTTTAAAATGTGTACTTTCTAATCTATTTTCTACCGCTTGTTACTCTCGGGGTCTCCTAGCCGCTCAGGCAAATCATATTGTCTAAAAATGCATTTTGCAATCGATAACATGACATCATCGCACTCGCGCCGCAGTGTTGGGAAAGCATGCGGCAAGTGCGCACTCTTTTAGTCAATTAGTGCGTGAGGAATATACAGTATATATATATATATATATATATATATATATATATATATATATATATATATATATATATATATATATATATATATATATACTGTAAATATATCTATATGTATATAAACACACACACACACCGCCCGGCCCCCGGCCACATTTTTTTAACCCAATGCGGCCCCCGAGTCAAAAAGTTTGGGGACCCCTGAGTTAATGCATTAAATTTGACAACTGTAATATAAACTGTAGATAATGAGAATGGTATTGGTTTAGTCTAGGGCTGTCAAACTTAGTGCATTAACTCATGCGATTAATAAAAAAAAATGGCATTAATCATATATAAATGTAGATCAATAACACATTTATTTTGATCAGCGATCGGGTCAATGCATACGTCAGTGCAATTATGAACGAGGAGACTTTGACTGGTGTGCTCACTGGTAAATTTCACTTCAAAATACATTCTGACTGAACTTTAAAAAAAAACATTACCAAATTTTGAGCAAATGAATTACGTGCTCTCAAGTAAAACATTTAAAAAAATATTTGTGTATGAAATTCTGAAAATAAAATTGCATATCATGTTTTTTTTAGGTTATTTGAAATATGTAACCAAGTAACTAATCAGATTGATTTTTTTTAAATTATCATTTGACAGCACGAGTTTATTTATATTGCAGTACATCACATATTTGCACATGTCTGAAAAGGAGTAGGAAGAAGCAGTTTACAGTATTTCATTTATTTAAGCATTTATTTGCCAATGTTGGTTAACTTGTGTGAGATGTTTACCTCTTGAATGTACTGGTGAAGTTGGTTATCTGTGAAGACCTCAGCTGATGTCGACTTGCCCATTTTATGTGTAACAGTGTACAACAACTCCTTATACAGAGGGTTCAGCTTTAAATAGAAGCAGAGGAAATGATATCATAAAGCAACATACATTCAAAATGTACAGTTAGTGACATATTTTACCTCCACCTCTTTGTGGCGACGTGCCTTCTCTTCCGGGCTTTCCTCGTCTTTAAAATCCTGACGGAAGCAGCACATCATAGTTGCTGATCAGCACAGTGGACAAATTAAGATCATTTAATATTGGAATATTTATGTAGAAATGTGCCCACCTTCCTGTATCGTATTTTCCTCGTCTGGCCCAATTTACGTACATGGCCCGGAGATAACTTGCAAGGAAAAGACAAATAATGGCGACACAAATGTTGCAGTTACACAAAACTTTGTGCAACAACTTACCTGCCTGAGCCTCGTTGAGCCGGGGTCCTGGTACTTAAATGACAAAGATTGCTCAAGTAATTGACATGGTAATAGCAATTAAATCAAACCCATTTCCAAAGACTACCACAACTATAAAGGCTCATGGGAAACTTTTGACTTCTGTTGCAAACTTCCTCAAATTGTGGTTGTGAAACTGAGGTAACACTATATGACAGAATCACAAGACACTCAAGTGAAACCTACATTATTTATAAACGTTTATTGATAAGGGTGGTTAAAAGAGCAGTGAGATACAAACGTGCTCAGGGGTGTCAAACGTACGTCCCGCGGACCAAATCAGGCCTTCGAACGGGTTTTATCCGGCCCGCGAGATGAGTTTGTATAAAATTGAGCAAACATTTTTGAATGAATCTGCTGTTCTAAATGTGTCCAATAGATGTTGCAATAGTAATTCTTTGTATCAACTGCTGCGAGAGTGTAATGCCGTGTGTCTACACTTCCGTATTTGGACACTATGGACAAAATGTGGGTTCATTGTCAAAGGTGTTGGCAATGTAACCTGTGGCATTTATACCCAAATAAATGCTTTTGATAATTTGTACATTTTGTGTTGTACAGTACTTATGACTGGGGAAACAATTTCTGGGCGCACATAATAAATATGCTGAAATAATATGTATCCCTTTCTAACTTCATTTTTGATTAATCAAATGAGTCCAAATTTACAAGTTTTGTTGAGGATGATGCTACATATGTAGTATATCAGTTGAGGAAAATTAATAAATTACACTAATAACATACAGTAATTTGATATTGATATTATTATTAATTTCATCTTCTGATAGACTAAAACTTAACACCAATGGGAGCTGTTTAAAATTCTGCCAGACTAAATTTTATTATGATGAACATTATCACATCATTTACTCAGAAAGTATAAAAAACTAACAATGAAGATAGAATACTATTAATAGCAACATATAAATGTAAAAAACAACAACATTATGACTTGCACATTTTCAGAATGTGCTTGTTCTATTTTTAAACAAGGAAAACAATCTCAAGCTGTCTTTATTTTTAAGTTATCATGCCATATTTGTCAGGAACTCGCATGGCTGCGGTATTTGTGACCCCAAGATGCAGGAACCAGGAGGACGACGAGACGGTACCATATTTTTCGGAGTATAAGTCGCACCGGAGTATAAGTCGCACCTGCCGAAAATGCATAATAAAGAAGGAAAAAAACATATATAAGTCGCACTGGAGTATAAGTCGCATTTTTTGGGGAAATTTATTTGATAAGACCCAACACCAAGAATAGACATTTGAAAGGCAATTTAAAATAAATAAAGAATAGTGAACAACAGGCTGAATAAGTGTACGTTATATGAGGCATAAATAACCAACTGAGAACGTGCCTGGTATGTTAACGTAACATATTATGGTAAGACTCATTCAAATAACTATAACATATAGAACATGCTATATGTTTACCAAACAATCTGTCAATCCTAATCGCTAAATCCCATGAAATCTTATACGTCTAGTCTCTTACGTGAATGAGCTAAATAATATTATTTGATATTTTACGGTAATGTGTTAATAATTTCACACATAAGTCGCTCCTGAGTATAAGTCGCACCCCCGGCCAAACTATGAAAAAAACTGCGACTTATAGTCCGAAAAATACAGTAAGATGATTTTAATATGATTAACAGAAGAGAAAGCAGTATTGCATGTAACGGTTCACAAACATAAATCAATCCTAGAGCCCTGAGGAGCACCCGAGGCAGGCATAAAATAGAAGCCTGCTGATTAGCACCAGGTTTGGCCCGGCTGCCAATCAACAGCAGGTGAGGGGAAAACAGCGCTCAGCGAAGACATGCATAACATGGAAATCAAAATAAGGGCACTGATAGGAAAAAAACACAAAACAAGGAAGCACAAACAGAAATGAAGTGACACATCGTCACAATATTTTTACCAGCCCACTTGGGAATAGAATTTCCTCCATGTGGCCCCTGAGCTAAAATGAGTTGGACACCCCGCAGCTAAACCATTTAAAAGCAAATAATAACAATTGAATAATACTATTTTAAATCTGCTGCGTCCCCCGGTGCTGCTGGGTTGCATCTGTGTTGCTGCAGTAATTGCGACATGAATTTTGTAACATACAGTAATCGCTGATAATTGGTTCCAGACATGACACCAAAAATATCTGCAAAGTATAAATCATTATAAATAAATCAAGTATTTCCATAGCTAGAGCAAAAAAACAAGTTTGCTACCTTCTAAATGTATTTCTCAACATTGTGAGAGCTCTCTAGACATGAAATGACAGCCTTTAGTCACATTTACTCTCTTTTAATCCAATATAGTAATGACACTGAACAGCATGGTTTTGGTCTCCTCTGGTGGCCAATACTACCATAGTATGGATATGTTAAGTACGTGTGACCATTTTTATGCTTGAAAATGCTTAATTTAGGGCAAAAATGTTGTAGAATATGCTTACAAAAAACAAAAAAACAAAATCTACGATGTGGGGAAACTGCAACATTTGAAGCTCGATGTGATGAGGGACGACTGTACACACCCGTGCATCTACGTCTCTGGAAGGCAAAAGCTCATATGTTTTCACGTGTCGTGAATAATTTCATAATTTCATGCAACATTAGTATAATTTATTTACCGCTAAAGCTCACAGAACAAGCAGTGCTTACACTTTACGAGTTTTACATTTATACATGTACTGAAGGAATCAAAGCCTTATCTTTACTTTGATACTAAGATCATCCACGTAGAACACGGGTGTCAAACGTACGGCCCAGGTTTTTTCCGGCCCGTGTGATGAGTTTGCCAAGTATAAAAATGAGCGTTTTGTTTTTTTTAACGAAATAAACTGCAATTCTAAATGTGTCCACTGGATGTCACAATAGCAATTCTGTTAGGCAAGCAAACGGTTTATACCAAGCAAGAGGTACACAGTAAAGGGTGACTGTGGCTCCTCCTCCTCGACCCACATGAAACTTAAAACCTGCCGTTTTATGTCTTCTGCTTCGAACACATCGTCACTTAGCACCCTCGTTGCCTCAAAATGTCTCTGTCAGACATAAGAAAAGTGAATTTAACCCTTTTGAATAGTTTTTACATCCGTTTCTTACGGTTTGTTGAGTTAGCACTGGATTGATATGTGGACATGACAAAGGAGGTATTGATACCTAGAAGAGTTTACATGTTGTGTATTTTGTTCAATCCCAGAAAGACTGTGACTTAAAGTTTAATCCCAGTTTTTTTTTAGATACACAGACTAAGTCTAAGCTCATTGTGTTTTTGAAGCTGCACCAATTTCCTCAGAATTGTCAACAAACTTGAAGTGTTTTGTCCAGAGGATTATTTGTGATTTGTATGTTTTCATTATGTGCTTGTTCAATTTTTGGCCACAGTATAACAAAGAAAACAACCTGGAGTTGTCTTTATTTTTGATTTTACAATTAAGGCCCACTTGGGAATAGATTTTTTTCCTCTGAGCTAAAATGAGTTTGACACCCCTGATGTAGATCTTGCAAATGCATTGACACAATCGATTTTAGATGTCTTTTTTTTAAAGAAAAAGTACCCTCTTAAACCAACAGTTTAGGAGGTTAAACTGGCTAGGGTAAAGGAGTTACCGGTAAGCACAGAATTAAATGTTATCTAGTCTTTTGAAGTCAGAAAATGACTGTGGCTGTTTGACCTTTGAAACAAATCTGGCAAAAATCAGTCAAAAATTGCTCCAAAGTTGAGATGTTTACTGAACACATCCAGGTGGAGAAGTCATTTTACGATATGCCTATACGTGTTTTTGAAAGACAGCGTGTTAAAGAAGCACATAAACTTGCAGAAGGGTAGCGGATCAGTAATAGTGCCCAGTGGGACGCAACAAGAAAGGTGTACCTAAAATGAGGACAATTCTCAGACCTTAGAGACCATTCAAGAGGAGCTCAGTCAGCAACGGCTTGGATTCGACGCTGATGTGATCTCTTCCGTGTCATACAGTTTAAAGGAACGCAAATACCATAACAAAGATCAGTTTTGACTGACATTGTTGGAGAAATGCTAATTTGGTGTTTTGTGCTCATCATGGTATTTTCAGTGTAAAGCAAACATACTTGTACTGTAAATATCCTGGTTCAAAGCATGAGGGGCGTGCTTGCTCCTTTTAGAAATGTTCCAATGGGAAATTATATTTTTGCTTGGAAAAAAATGTTTTACTCTGCATCATCTGGTCACAAGCTCACACCCTAAAATAATGATGAGTCTCAGTCATGGACGGTAGCTCGAAATATCACATGGTCCATCAGTTTCATTCAATAGAGTTAGGGCTGCGAATCTTTGGGTGTCCCACGACTCGATTCAATATCGATTCTTGGGGTCACGATTTGATTATAAATCGATTTTTTTTTTTCCCGACTCAACGCGATTCTCGATTCAAAAACGATACTTTTCCGATCCAAAACGATTCTCTATTCATTCAATACATAGGATTTCAGCAGGATCTACCCCAGTCTGCTGACATGCAAGCAGAGTAGTAGATTTTTGTAAAAAGCTTTTATAATTGTAAAGGACAATGTTTTATCAACTGATTGCAATAATGTAAATTTGTTTCAACTATTAAATGAACCAAAAATATGACTTATTTTACCTTTGTGAAAATATTGAACACAGTGTGTGAAATGCGATGCAATTGTAAGCCACTGTGACACTATTGTTTTTTTTTTTATAAATGTCTAATGATAATGTCAATGAGGGATCTTTAATCACTGCTATGTTGAAAATGTAAGTAATATTGATACTGTTGTTGATAATATTCATTTTGGTTTCACTACTTTTAGATTGTTCTGTGTCGTGTTTGTGTCTCCTCTCAATTGCTCTGTTTATTGCAGTTCTGAGTGTTGCTGGGCCGGGTTTGGTTTTGGAATTGGATTGCATTGTTATGGTATTGCTGTGTATTGTTTTGTTGGATTGATTAATTAAAAAAAAAAAAATCGATTTTTGAAAAATGAGAATCGATACTGAATTGCACAACGTGAGAATCGTGATTTGAATTTGAATCGATTTTTTCCCACACCCCTAAATAGAGTCCTATGAAACTATCATGACTCACTTTTGCTGTTCTTTATATGGGCAGAACAAATAAAGGTTTTAATTGTATGTATGTCTTGTTGATGTTGTTATACAATAGATACATGGCAATAAAGCTTTTGAAATACAGCATCTATCCAAAAACAAAACTATTCAAATTAAAATAGTAATGATTATCACACCCATGTGAGTGTAGCGCGGTCCTTACCTGTTCTGGTTTTTTGAGTAAACGGTCCTCTGAGCTGGTGGCCTCCTTTTGAGCTGACATAATGTCGTCTAATTAGCTGCCGTGCACTGCATGTATGAAGGAAGGAGCAAAAACTGTCATCTTTGGTAAAACTACCACACAGGAAGTCATCACTTCCTTCAAAAAGGAGGTAGCGTCAATGACGAGGACTTTTCTAAAAGTATAGCCGCACTTTGTACCTGCATCTGTCTCATTGCAAATTAGAAGTTGTAGTACATACAGTACATCCAGAAAGTCTTCACTTTTTCCACATTTTGTTATGTCACAGCCTTATTCCAAAATGGAGTAAATACATTTTTGTCCTCAAAATTCTACACACAATACCCCATTATGACAGCATCATAGGTTTTAAAAAATAAAATATTGCAAATTTATTAAAGATAAAAAAAATTTAAATCACATGTACAGAAGTCTCAATACTTTGTTGATGCAACTTTGGCAGCCTAAAAAATGTTTGAAGACGATGCCACAAGCTTGGCACACCTATCTTTGGACAATTTTGCCCATTCCTCTTTGCAGCACCTTTCAAGCTCCAGCAGGTTGGATGGTAAGTGTTGGTTTTCATCCAGGATGTCTCTGCACATTGCTGCATTCATCTTAGTCTAGTCAGGGAGGTGACCAAGAACCCGATGGTCACTCTGTCAGAGATACAGCACTCCTCTGTGGGGAGAGGAGAACCTTCCAGAAAGACAACCATTTCTGCAGCAATCCACCAATCAGGCCTGTATGGTATAGTGGCCAGACGGAAGATATTTCTTGGTAAAAAGTTTGCCAAAATGCACTTGAAAGCCTCTCAGACCAGGACATTTTCTGGTCTGATGAGACAAAGATTGAAGTCTTTGGTGTGAATGCCAGGCGTCATGTTTGAAGGAAACCAGGCTCATCACCAGGTCAATACCATCCCTACAGTGAAGCATGGTGGTGGCAGCATCATGCTGTGGGGATGGTTTTCAGCAGCAGGAACGGGGAGACAAGTCAAGATGGATGGAAATATGAATTAATTAATGTACAGAGACATCCTAGATGAAAACCAACGCTTCCCATCCAACCTTGAGAGGTGCTGCACAGAGGAATGGGCGATATTGTCCAAAGATAGGTGTTCCAAGCTTGTGGCATATAGTATTCAAAAAGATTAGAGGCTAGATGCTGCCAAATATACATCAACAAAGTATTGAGCTAAGGCTGGGAATAGTTATGTACATTTGATTTTTTAAATACATTTGCAATATTTATTTAAAAAAATTACATTGTCATTATGGGGTATTGTGTGTAGAATTTTGAGGACATTTGATGGGCATCTACATCAACTATATGATTTGCCTGAGAAGCTGGACAGGACAAAAAATAAATAAAATAAATAAATACATTAAAAAAAATAATTATTTTGAGGACACAAATGAATGTATTCAATTTTGGATTAAGAGTGTAAGATAACAAAATGTGGAAAAAGTGAAGCGTTGTAAATGCTTTCCAGATGCACTGTATACTGCATACTGCCTTCATAAGGAAAACAATACATTATCATTGAAAATAGCAACGTGTAGGATATTTACAGCAACAATTGGTTAATCATCAACATATAAATGTGCATATGGTATTTAGGGATACAGCATGTTGCTATTTCAGAGTGAAATGTTGTAACACCACAATGAAAATTACTACGGTACAGCAGTTTCACTAGTATAAAAGTTATAAATGTCATTTCTTTCAACACATTTCCATCAATCAATCAAAGTTTACTTACATAGCCCTAAATCACAAGTGTCTCAAAGGGCTGCACAAGCCACAACGACATCCTCGGCTCAGATCCCACATCAGGGCAAGAAAAAACTCAACCCAATGGGATGACAATGAGAAACCTTGGAACCCATCCATCCATTCGTACATTTTTAGATCCCAAACATAATGTTTGCTTGTATTTGGAATTAATTGCACTAATAAATTAATTGAGTTAATATAACTAAAAAAAAAAAAATTTTAACCGCTCAAAAAGTAAAACTATTTTTATTGCGTTATGGCGCCGACGTCACGTGTGGGCGTTACCCTTGACTACCGGAAGTGCAGGTGCATCGCTGAAGCTAGCAGCGTAAAACATCTTTCCAACTATTAGTGTTTTAAACGTTCCCAGGCGTTAGACGGGCCTGTAAATTACAATTTTGATAGAGGAGCCCTCATATTTGTCATTTTGCTGTCGGGAAGCGTGGAAATCCGTCGACATGACTCTAAACCAGAACCATTCGGAGTCCGGCGGAGTCATTATCAACAACAGTGAGAGGTAACGTCACCGCGTAGAACCTGCTAGCAAGCTAATGCATAATGTTTAACAACTACAATTGCAATTATGCACTATCTGACCCATGCAAAAATAAAGCCGAATTAAAGAGTGCTGTCAAATTAAGTAAATAGCTGCACACATAACCCAATAATAATAAGAAAAGACAGGCAGGACTACATTGAAGCCTATAACGACAAAATTACTATTGGAATGTCGACTGTATTACAGCAGGCTTTGGGATTTTTGTAAAAGTAAATTAAACCACAGCAGATTGTGCTGGAAACTGCCAGAATAGCTCCTTTGCGTTTGACCGAGATTCAGATTAGTAAACTGTCACTATATGACATGTAAAACCTAATCCTAGTTATTTAAAGCAGGAGTCCCTAACCTTTTTTGCACCAGGGACCGGTTTAATGTCGGCATTATTTTCACGGACTGGCCTTCTACGTGTGGCAGATAAATATAGCAAATCATCCATCCATCCATCCATCTTCTTCCGCTTATCCGAGGTCGGGTCGCGGGGGCAGCAGCCTAAGCAGGGAAGCCCAGACTTCCCTCTCCCCAGCCACTTCGTCCAGCTCTTCCTGTGGGACCCCGAGGCGTTCCCAGGCCAGCCGGGAGACATAGTCTTTCGCAAATCAGTGCATGAAAAAACTGACCATAACGTTGAATTAGTGGGAGCCCCTGTTCTTTTACCTTTGCAAAAGAGCTCTCCACAGACTTTTGTTTTTTACTCATTTTTGCTAGTAGTAGGCTTTGTTTTGGCTTTAGTATCTGCTGGCTTATAGGTGATACATCACATTCAAGGACAAGAGCATGGATATATAAGACAGCTAGAAATACTTGCCATTAGTTCCAATAGATTTATGTGGATTTCTATTTCCATTCTAAAAGTGATGTGTTCATATTTTGTGCAATTTTTCATACGCAATTACACTAATGTTAGGTTTTTTGGTCCGATATTCCATACGTAAATACGTCTGTTATTGCTAACTACTTGTGTAATAGAACTATGTGCAATAATACCTGCACTTATACTAGGCCAAAGGATATGTGTATTTTCTTCCTTCAGCACAATTATTATATGCAACAATTTAACACTTCTCTAATCCGCCTTATGCACTTGAACTACTATGGTCACTTTGTTCCTGATCTGCCCTGATCTTAGGTCATCAACCTGCCGCGGACTGCGGATGGAACCTAGCTTTTAGCTATGATTTGGCACCTTTACATTGTATGTGTTTATTAATGTGCATTGTCCCATGTAACAAAGATGTAACAAGTAGAGCTGTCCGATAATGGCTTTTTTGCCGATATCTGATATTCTGATATTGTCCAACTCTTAATTACCGATTCCGATATCAACCGATACCGATATATACAGTCGTGGAATTAACACATTATTATGCCTAATTTTGTTGTGATGCCCCGCTGGATGCATTAAACTATGTAACAAGGTTTTCCAAAATAAATCAACTCAAGTTATGGAGAAAAAAAATGCCAACATGGCACTGCCATATTTATTATTGAAGTCACAAAGTGCCTAATTTTTTTTTAAAGGCCTCAAAACAGCAGCTTGGAATTTAGGACATGCTCTCCCTGAGAGAGCATGAGATGGTTGAGGTGGGCGAGGTTGGGGGGGGAGGGGGGGGGGGGGGGGGGGTTGAGGTGTGTGTGTGGGGGGGGTAGGGGGTAGCGGGGGGTGTATATTGTAGCATCCCGGAAGAGTTAGTGCTGCAAGGGGTTCTGGGTATTTGTTCTGTTGTGTTTATGTTGTGTTACGGTGCGGATGTTCTCCCGAAATGTGTTTGTCATTCTTGTTTGGTGTGGGTTCACAGTGTGGCGCATATTTGTAACAGTGTTAAAGTTTATACGGCCACCCTCAGTGTGACCTGTATGGCTGTTGACCAAGTATGCATTGCATTCACTTGTGTGTGTGAAAAGCCGTAGATATTATGTGACAGGGCCGGCACGCAAAGGAAGTGCGTTTAAAGTTTATTAGCGCTATGTACATCTCCCTACGTCCGTGTACACAGCGGCGTTTTAAAAAGTCATAAATTTTACTTTTTGAAACCGATACCGATAATTTTGAAACCGATACCGATAATTTCCGATATTACATTTTAAAGCATTTATCGGCCGATAATATCGGCAGTCCGATATTATCGGACATCCCTCGTAACAAGTATAGCAAATGGCGACTTCTTAGCAGGAGATTTATAAGACATCTAAGAACAAGCTTATTGGTGTGTCTGGTGGGACTGGCGAAAGTTAAGTAGGAGAAAATGCGGTCGGTTATAAATTATTTAATGTCTCTGTGCGGCATGGTAGCAAATGCGTCACGGACTGGTGCCGGTCCCCGGACCGGTGGTTGGGTACCACTGATTTAAAGTACAGTAAGTGATGGGCAATGTGTCACGTAATAATTGCACAACAAACCTTATCTAATCGTTTAATTTTCATAAACTACCGCCGACCGGGAATTTGCAACCCCGTTAAGGTTTTTAATTAAGCCCATGGAACATTGACAAATTACATTTTGAAGCATTTAATAAAGAAGCTGTACCAGGCAATAGGATTTTAAAAGCTGTTTTTAAATTTTCGTAAGTCTTGAACTATTAAAATACTTCCCTTTTCCAGCGATATAAGGGTTATTATGGTAGCTCCATGTAGACAAGGTTGTGTTACAAAGCAGAGTGGGTGTTTGTTTACAGAACAGCCCAAACTAATGTGATGTACAGGGACACAGAAGTGATGAAGAAATTATATTTGTTTTTGATTTTTCACAATTTGTTTTTGTGTTTCGCCATGTTGTTGGTTGCATTTCTGCCATGTTTTTGCTTGTTTGCAGTACATTTCAAGGAAGTTGTCTGGGAAGTAAACAAGTGTTCATATATATATATATATATATATATATATATATATATATATATATATATATATATATATATATATATATATATACATACATACCGTGTTTTTCGGACTATAAGTTGCAGTTTTTTTCATAGTTTGGCCGGGGGTGCGACTTGTACTCAGGAGCGACTTATGTGTGAAATTATTGACACATTACCGTAAAATATCAAATAATATTATTTAGCTCATTCACGTAAGAGACTAGACGTATAAGATTTCATCGGATTTAGCGATTAGGAGTGACAGATTGTTTGGTAAACGTATAGCATGTTCTATATGTTATAGTTATTTGAATGACTCTTACCATAATATGTTACGTTAACATACCAGGCACGTTCTCAGTTGGTTATTTATGCGTCATCTAACGTACACTTATTCAGCCTGTTGTTCACTATTCTTTATTTATTTTAAATTGCCTTTCAAATGTCTATTCTTAGTGTTGGGTTTTATCAAATAAATTTCCCCAAAAAATGCGACTTATACTCCAGTGCGACTTATATATGTTTTTTTCCTTCTTTATTATGCATTTTCGGCCGGTGCGACTTATACTCCGGAGCGACTTATAGTCCGAAAAATACGGTGTATATATATATATATATATATATATATATATATATATATATATATATATATATATATATATATATATATATATATAGTTTTATTTTATTTTTTTTAATACAAAAAAGGCTACTAGCAACAAATCTAGCAACATAGAGATTCTGACATGACAGCATCGTCAGGCAAAGCTGCCTCACCTAAAAGCTCTGTCTTGTTTGTGACATTTAAAGTAAACAACTAAAGAAAGCGGCAGAAAAAAAATCTATTGAATTGCAAAAGAATTGTGTATTACTTTTCATGTTTTTACTCTTTTTTTGTCTCTCTCGCTTATTCTTCTCTCCCTAGAATTTCATGCACATGTGTCATGGCCAGTTATGAAAATGAGGCGATGACATAATCTACTGAAACCTTCCAAATTTTTAAACCTAGTGTGGCCCCTGTTTCAAAAAGTCTGACATAACCAGAGCTGTGGCTGCAGCTATTGATAATTTTAGTCATCAAGTAATTTATTGATTGGTTTGTTCGATCAATCGAGTGATCAGATAAAATACACTTTATAGCCTCAATGTGTTTTAGGGAAAATAGTTGACATAATATTTTAAATTTTCTGCTCAGAGTAACCTTCATTCTTTTTTTTCTAATAAATGCACATCATCAACATTGAAATTGCAATTTCACATGTGTGCATTCATAAAAATTACATTTAAAAAAATAAACAAATCTGCTGTTCTCCGCCTCATAGATCACGGCTCTCACAAAACACCGCTTTATGTGCGCTCTATTGCAACGGTCGTGTGGAAACTATGTCAGCATATTTAAAGTTGTATAGGCACTCAATGCGATCTGGATTTAAAACATTTGTATTAATTACACTCATTAAACAATTAATCGACGCAACAGAATACAAATCAATCTTTTTCTAATCAAATTAATTGATTAATTGTTGCAGCCCTACATATTCATGTTTTTCACTTGCTGTTTTGTCCCCCCCGCAACATTGTTCCTGTCTTTTACAGCGTCCTGTGGAATTACATGCGCATGTGTCATGGCCATCTATGCAAATTAGACGATGACGTAATCTACTGAAATTTTAGTCTGGCATAACTACAGCCTACGTTAGCAACCTAAAGCTTTGTTAGTTTGATATTTGTCTTCATCAAAATAATAAGATGACTATTTTGTGTTCATGTGTGGTATTGTCTTAGCGTTTTAATGAACCATGACAACGTGGAGCTGGTTTTCAATGATGCTGACAGTTTACCTGAGGCCTTCAGGAAGAGCAAGAAGGGCAGTA
Organism: Nerophis lumbriciformis; assembly: GCF_033978685.3. Taxonomy (NCBI): domain Eukaryota; kingdom Metazoa; phylum Chordata; class Actinopteri; order Syngnathiformes; family Syngnathidae; genus Nerophis; species Nerophis lumbriciformis. The sequence goes on along the minus strand of NC_084558.2, from coordinate 16,555,314 downwards.
TCTTTCTGACTCCATATAGGGTAGGGCTCAAAATGACCACTATAAGCCCAAGTTAGAAACCGGGATGTGTGAGTCCAATGTGTGTGCTTTCTTCTGGCCACAGGTAATCTTTGTTGCTAAAGGCCGAGATGCCCTCAGGTCCTTTATGATGCCTTTCTACTTGATGAAGGGCTGTGAGGTCAAACAACCGGTACTCGGCGCAAACTACATCAAGGGAAACATCAACGCAGAACCTGGAGGTCAGTGTATGGTCTCCTGGATTAGACAAATATCAACCTGTTGTTATTGTTGTTAAGCATTCTGTTGTGTGTTGGTGTTATTTCTGCTAGGCGGATGGGAGGGCAGCGCTATCTTTAAGCTTGTCTTTGCTGCTGGAGGAGCCATAGAGTTCGGGCAATACATGCTGCAAGTTGCTGCTCAAGGTAAGGTCACAAAAGCAACACTTAAATACAGTCGTCCCTCGTTTATCGCTGTTAATTGGTCCAAGGCCTAACTGCAATAAACCCTTTTCCGTAAAGTAGGAAGCATTAATTTTAAATCAAATGTTTTTATAGCTAAAACAAAAAAAAGGTGTTTATAACTTTCTAAATGTATTTTAGCACCATGAAAGCCCTCATGACATGAAATAACACCCTTTAGTCCCCTTAACACTCTTTCTAACTGGTGACCTGAGGGCCAAATGGAGTTCAGTTTAAATCTTAGTAGACAAATATTTTTGCAGCAAATTCCTAAAAACACTAGAGTGCTCCTGTGTTGTAGAGGAACATGGACTACTGTAAACACATTGGCAGATAATTTTACCCCTTGTTAGCAAACGTAGAACACTGGGGTCCAAACTTATGATTTACAGAGCTGAGGCGTCCCTCAAGGCACCCCTTTAAGTACTCTGCTTTTTGGCAGTTACACATTTTTTTGTAATGTGATTTATGTAACTAAGGTGTTGCTATTTGTTTAACTTCTTTATTATACTACTAGTGTTATTCAAGGTTCCATTGTAGGTTCTCTCTTTTTCATCATTTGGGCTATTTAAATAGTGGCCTGTGAGTTCAGTTCAAAAAACGTGTGACTCTGTCGCATTTTAGCAGCAGATTCTGAAAAACACTAGAGTGCTGTTATAGAGATAATATTTGATTAGTTTTTTTTGCAGAAGGTCCTTAAAGACAGCAGGGTGCTCCTGTTACTGTAATATACAAAATAAGGCTACCAGTAATAGTGAAGGAAGAAGTCTGGACCCCCGGTCCTTAACTTTCTGAAAATATAACCTTCCAAACCATTTAGTTGAATATTCCTGCAATATAGTAATGCAAGACTGCCAATCAGTGAACACGATACTGAACAGTGCGCTCTAATTTGTCTGTCTCCTCAAGTGGCCAATACTACTGTAATATTGATATTCTTAGTTTATTTAGCCATTTTATGCTTTACAATGCCTAATTTAGGACAAATATATTTTACAATATGCTTTAAAAACAAATAAAAGAGGAGGTGAGGCTGCAATAATTCTTGCACGATGTGGCGAGGAACTTTCAAATAAAATTTAGGAACAACTGGAAGGTGACAACTCGTCTATACAGACCAATGCATTTTCGCGTTTTTTGTTGATACTAAAAAAGTGCCTGTTTACACAGCATTAAAACATGCACAAAGTGACTTCCTGTTTAGTGCAAAGTAACTTTCACAATAAAGCCATGGCAAAATTAACCTACATTTCACTAACAAAATGCTCTGTATGTGTATGTATATATATACTGTGTATACATACTGTATATATATATATATATATATATATATATATACTGTGTATACATACTGTATATATATATATATATATATATATATATATATATATATATATATATATATATATATATATATATATATATATATATATATATATATATATATATATACATATATATGTATGTATATATTTACACATATTTATGTATAGGCTATATATATATATGTGTGTGTGTGTGTATTAGAGATGCGCGGTTTGCGGGCACAACCGCGGAGTCCGCGGATTATCCGCGGATCGGGCGGATGAAATTAAAAAAAATTAGATTTTATCCGCGGGTCGGGTCGGGTCGGGTCGGGTCGGGCGGTTGAAATAAAAAAAAAATTAGATTTTAAATAGATTCAGGCGGGTGGCAGTTAAACCAATTCGGAAATATATATACATAGTTAAATGTTGTTACCCACATACGAAAAACGAGCAGGCACCTGCTGCATATGCCACAACAGAAGAAAAAAAAAGAGAGAGATGGACACTTTTACGGAGCGGAGAAGAGACGCCTCGCCGGGGTCCGGGACCGAGTCCCCTTCCCCCGAGAGGGCCCCACCGGGAGCCGTAGCTGAGGCGATCCGCGAGAAGGGCCCGACGCACGTCCAGGGTCACCACCGCGCCCACCGCACCGACACCCCGCCTCGTCCGCCTTCGCCGCGGCCGGCGTCACGCGCAGCAGGTAAGCAGCTTACCTGCCCGCCACCCCCGTGGCCGGGGGCTCGTAACAGGGGTCACTCCGCGCGCTCCGCCCGCGCAGCTTACCTGCCCGCCACCCCTGTTGCCGGGGGCGCGTAACAGGGGTCACTCCGCGCGCAGTGCGCTCACGAAAGGGGTGGGGCTCACCCTGGTTGATATAGACAGCAGGACGGTGGCCATGGAAGTTGGAACCCGCTAAGGAGTGTGTAACAACCCACCTGCCGAATCAACTAGCCCTGAAAATGGATGGCGCTGGAGCGTCGGGCCCATACCCGGCCGTCGCCGGCAACGAGATGCGCTTGGAGGTGCGCTCAGCGCGGCTCCCATATGATTGCGCACTGGTGTGCGTCTGGGTCGTGACAGCGTGGCACGCGAATGTCTGTGCTGCATTGGATCAGTCTCCTTTCTTTAACAGGCAAAAGCTTTATAACCTCACTAATGCCTTGCATCGTCTATATTAGATATATAACAACGGGCGGGTGCGGTTCTGATCAAATGTTAGAGTCGGGTGGATGGCGGATGGTTGACGACTTTCTGATGCGGTTGCGGATGAAATAATTGCCTATCCGCGCATCTCTAGTGTGTATACATGTGTGTGTGTGAGTGTGTGTGTGTGTGTGTGTGTGTATATATATATATCGTACTATATATATATTTATATATATATATATATATATATATATATATATATAGTTTATATGCAGTCGACTTTCGGCACCCAGCCAATCCTTTTTAGCCACAATTTAAAAAGTTTGGACACCCCTGCTATATGTGCTACTGGTCTTGATACTGTATGCGATCATTTTATTCTCAAGCGGTTTTCCAGGATTATATACTATTATTAACAAATTATGAAATTCCATTTGTTATTGTTATTATGAGATGAAAAAAATATTTTTATTATTTTCATGATGCAGCTTCCAGAGGTCAGCCAGTAACTGCTGGGTTTGGTGGTTGTCCTTTCATGGTGAACGGGGCGTATGCTTACCCCCCTCCCCCTTCCCACGGGGCATACCCTGTCGGACCCCCGCCTGACTACGTCTACCCCAATCAGCCTCCTCCAGGTAGCAGCCCCCCAAAACCCCGCCTCCCCCAGCCGAGTATCCTCTAACCTTGCGTCGTGTGTACCATCCAGATGACTTCTACCCCAACTCAACTTTCAACGGCTCTGCAGCCTTCATGCCTCCACCTCCATATTCATCTGCACTGGGCCAGCAGCCCCCACAGGACCCCGGGCTCCCTTCTTCAGCTGCAGGTGAGTCTCTCCGTCCCAAAAATACACTCTCTTTTTAAAAAAACATGACACTTAACCACAAAGTGAAGTCATATCCATATAGTATGTGTTTATTACCATCTAGCGAGGATCCAGATGAGGATGCTACAGGTCTACACTTGCTAATAAATGCTTTTGTTCTTACCTTGTCCTTTTCCAGCTGAGGCTAAAGCGGCTGAAGCAGCAGCTAGCGCTAGCTGTGCCACGCTGCCAACTACACATGTGTACCTGCCAGAGGTAAATGTAATGCTTTTATTGTACTTGCAGTATTTCCTCCTCTCCAATAGGCTTCACTGGCTGCTAAAAGGAACACCGTGCCTTCAATAAACAACACCTCAGGAAATAAGATATCATTATGTGGCTAAATACCATATCTCTCACACAACATTGCCATTATAAATTGACATAGTGGGGATAGACGAGTGTGTACAGTAGTATCTCAACTTACAAGCTGGTTCTGTGACGGAGCTCTTAACTCAAAACACTTGTATCTCAGATCAACATCTTTCATTGAAATGACTGGAAATCAATTTAATTGGTGCTTGGCTTCCCCCTCAAAATAGCACAATTTTAATATGTTGCATGTCTTTTAAAAAGAAAAAAATAACTTTTAGATAATAAATATTGCATAAAACAAATAGAATGTACTACAAACAACTACATTGGTTTATGAAGTAATGTGAAAATAATGTATATAATTTACCCTGGAGAACAAACTTCTACCCTGCTTCTCCATATTTTCATGGATAAATGTCCGCCCGTCAGATATTATTTTAACATTCTTGGCTGGCGTTAGACTCTTTCTGCTTTAGTATGGTGGAGACTCAAAGTGATGCGCTCAAATTGCTTCACCAAGTTGGCGACACGCTTGGTCATGTTTTTGGTGATTTTTTTCTTGAATTCAATAAATATCACCCACTTCTTCTCAGCAGTGTCTTTCACACTCACTTTCTTCTTCCCTTGGTTGGAAAACAAAGTTATGTCTGACTCTAGCTATAAGCTAATGCTAGCGAGTAAGACCAGATGGTTTGGGTGGAACTAACGTGGTTCATTCTGACAATCGCTACTCCAACTAGCAACTAAGAGGCTCATAACCCCAATTTTGGATTGCAATTTAAAGCACAAGAGTTAGCAGAGAGACCACTCAGTTCTCCAAACACTTGTGACCTTGAGCACTCTTAAGTTGAGGTACCACTGCATACTGTATTGTATACTCTGGGCGACAAAACTATGTATGGTAGTTAGCCCTCGTGTATTGCTGTCAGTTAGTTGTTGCTGTGGTAAACTAATTTTAATTATAAATCAAATATTTTAATAGCTAAAGCATAAACAACTTGTTAACAGCCCTCAAAATACACTCTTTAACATTATGAGAGCCTTCTGGACATGAAATAACACTGAGCCAATCTGTGGCCATGATACTGAACAGCGCGCTCTGAATGGTTTGGTCTTATCTAGGGGCCAATATTAACAATAGTATTGATATTTTTAGTTCATTTACTCATTTTTTTGATTGAAAATGTTTAATTTAGGTCAAAAATACATCAGTTAAGTTCAGTTTCAGTTTATTTCCAACATACATACGATACAATGTAATGCATCACATATTTCCATTTTCATACCATAGCAATTTTATCCCATAGAATATGCTTTAAAATACGCAAATTCAAAGCGCGATGTGACAAGAGATGGCTGTATGCACGTTTTATATATTTATTTATCAAACTACAAAAATAAAAGGAACATCTAAACAATAATTTTGAATACATTAAGAATGTAAGGTACATTTTATTGTATTAGTAACATATCTATATGATAATATCTATATTTTATAAATTTTTCCTCAATATGTATTTGTGAAAATGTATTTAATGTATAATATTAGTATTGTTGTTAAATAATATTATTACATATTTGGTGGTCTACGCTATGCAGCTGAGTAAATAATCCTCCACAATTTAAGGAAATATGATTTATTGAATTCAATATCAGTCAAATATGCAAACGTCACTCTGAATGTGATGACCGCCTGCTTCATTATTTAGTATTTATTGTTGTAAATATTCTCCTCCCCCAGGACAAGCCTCCCCCTTACTCTCCTCCAGAAGACAAGAAGAATCAGTAGACTGCTTGACTTGCATCCTCCATTTGATTTTGTCCAAGATCTTTCGCACTTTTCTTGTCTTCCCAGCAGGGGGCGCCGCTAGTGACGACATGACTGACAGCTGCCTCTCATAAAAAACTAGAACATTAGTCTGTTGTTTTCGTTGTCGTTGAGTGATATTTTTCTTAGGGTTTTTTCTCTCCCTCATATCTCTGACAGCACCCCTGCTTCCAAGACCTACTCATTGTTAGTCCGCTACATGAATTTACATGACGACAGCTGAGGTTTGGAGTGATTTAATACCGCGTAGATATTTTTTTCCCCTTTCTTTTACACGTCTTTCTTGAAAACTGTTCCTGTTAATTCAGTTTTGCTGTGACACTTTGTATTACTAAATAATAACCGTAAGAAAATGCTATGGTACAAATTGCTTTGCTGAGACAAGCTAAATTATGTCATTTATTTTTCTACCATTTAATTGTACATATATGGAATATACTGTAATATAAAGCTCCTCACTACAGAACAGTTTTCTTTTTTATTTTGTAGATCAATGTATCCCGTGTGTTTTGTCACTATTAGAGAATAACCTTGATCTGAGATTACGAGTGTAGAGGAGGCTCAGAGCAGCATACAACTATGATGGATTATCTTTAAATGTTGGGATTATAGACTACTACATGTTAAACTTAACCATTAGTGGGAAAACTGCTTTATGACCTAGCTATAATAATAACATCACCACACTGTATATGTTATTATATTATATGGCTGTGCAATGCTTTGGGCTCCTGCTTGCTCAGGCATGGCTAAATGTGCAATGACGCTTCATAATATTTCATCTTATTTATGAAAAATAAGTCAAGAATAAAGCATTATGAAGGCTGAAAGACATTTATTACATCAATCTTGTTTCATGTGTTTATTGTATGCATTTATGTCATAATGATACTTGTCTAAAAGCTGATTTATTTAAGTAGTTCCAAAAATGGAACCCTTGGTTTGACTACACATTAAGTGGAATATTTCAAAAATGTATTTCTTAATCATTTTGATTTTGATGATTAGCGTTGACATCAGGCAGCGCAGTGGCCTAGTAGTTATCATGTAGGCCACACAGAATATCTGGGTTTCAAGTCAGCTGGCATGAGCTCCAGCTTCCCCATAACCCCTAATGAGTAGCAGTGTCCAACAATTTTTTTTTTTTTTTCGAATGAATAGCAATTCTTGTTCATTTAAACCAAAAAATAAAAAATCTAATTTTTTTTCTCTCCTTACAATCTGTCCTGTTCAGTCACCCAGGCTATTCATATTGTTGATGTAGATGACCATATCTGGTGTACAGATTTACTTCAGAAAAGAGAAGTGTGGGATACTTTTCTTGTTGCTTTATTTGTATTTGACTTGATTAAATGTTTGGGTAGAATTGTATTAACAAAACCAATTTTTATTTTTAAGTAATATAGACATTTATCAGAGCTGTTTATTTTATGGAGAAATGTAGTTAATCATGGGACTGGCACCCAATGTTATTAAAAAAATAGAGATTTTGAATTGAGAATCGTTACCCCCAAGAATTTAATTGAATCGAATCGTGTGGTGCCCAAAGACTCATGGCCCTACTAATGAGGGTAATCGGTATACAAAATGGATGGATTGTTAATAGCTATATAACTATTATAAATTCCTGGTTCTCACTGTAATCCAAAAAAACCCCAGCAATTTCCTAAGCCTTTAATTGAATTCCTGTAATGCACACTTTTTTTTATTTACTGAGATGCACATGTAATGTAGCAAGTGAGCTTGTGCTTCAATTTAGTCCTTGATTTTGTGCTTTTATACATGCTGGAATTGTGGTGTGGTGATTGTATGTCAGGGCATTGAATCCATCGCAATCCGACTGATCAGATTGTCTTACAAGACGTTTTGCCTCTCATCCTAGTAGGCCTCATCATGCTCTAGTCCGAGGCCATGGTGCAGAATTCAAAGTACTTATCCTCTAAGAATGCAGACACACCCAGACAGTTATAGTTATGGCTGAATTGTGGTGCAAAACGAGTTAACATACCTCTGCCAACACAACAATATATTCGTTAGGATGGAGTCACTCGTTAGCGTTCCGTTCAGTTGCATTGACATTCAATGTGGTAAAGGATCAAATCTCTTAGGAAGGACTGAGATGAAATGATAGGTAGTGTCCTCTCTCTGTTCAGAACTGTGACATGGAGGCCTACCTCACTCCACTTTCAGCCCACCCATCTCTGTGTCCCCTCCTGCACCAGGACCTTGGACTCGAGCTGTCCCATCTTACTGAAGTCTGTAAGCATGAACTGGTGAAGCCTGCTCAGATGAGAAACAAAATGTCTCTGAAGACAAACAACATTTCAGGTCATACAATGTAGTGGAACATTGAGAGAACGAGCTGAGTGGGTATATATATTTTTTGCACAACTTGCTGTTGTCTAACAAGAAGCTAAATGGCAAATTTCACTGCAGGTGTGTGACCCATGATGAGTCAATTCATAAATGTTCAATGAGGATTGGTATTTAAAGTAATGCTGCCAAACAATTACACATTTAAACCAGATTAATCACAGTTTTTGCATTTTGATTAATTGCAGTAAATTACTTGCGTTCATAACTTTACAAAAACACCCCAATATTTCGACACAAATGCAATTTTATTGTCAGAATGTCATACAGGAACATTTTTAGAATGTTTTACATGAATGTACCGGTGTCATTTATTTGCTCAACCTTTGGTAGTGGTGTTATTTAAAGTACTGTCTGGCTTTATTTTGAAGTGAAATTTGCCAAAAAGCACACCTGTCTGAGTCACCTCATACTGTGCATCCGGAAAGTATTCACGGCGCTTCACTTTTTCTTCACTTATATAGAAGGAAAAGTGCCTTTACAAATAATGTCCAACTACTGAATTTACCATAAGTGGACTCCAATTAAGCTGTAGGGACATCTCATGGAGGATCAGTTGAAACAAGATGCACCTGAGTTCACTTTTGAGCTTAATGGCAAAGGCGGTGAATACTTATGTACATGTGATTTTAATTTTTTTTATTTTAAATACATTTGCTAAAAAAATTCTAAAAACTTTTTTCCACATTGTCATTATTGCATATTGTGTGTAGAATTTTGAGGACAAAAATTAATTTATTCCATTTTGGAATAAGGCTGTAACGTAAAAATAATGTGGAAAAAGTAAACTGCTGTGAATACTTTCCAGATATAACAACTCTCAGGTAATCATCCACAGTAAATGTAAAAGAGCATGTACAGTCAAAATAAATTGCACGATTAATCGTTGTTCATACATGGTTAATGCAATAATTTTTTGCAGATTAATCGCGTGAGTTACCGCGTTAACTTTGACACATTTTGACGCCAAGAGACTGAGACAACGCCTAACAATTGATCAATGGTATCTTGCCAGGTGAGCGGCTTCAAACAGAAGTTTGTCAGAGGCAAGTGGCGGCTGAGTTTAGAATGTCATCAACAAGTTACAACTGAAAGACAGAAAATATATTGATAAATTCACACACCTGTTGTAAATTTATTTATCCCAATATCTCAAAGTTTTTTGCGAGTATTGTATGTAAGATCCCAAAAGCTCAATATGACCAACAGCTGAACAGGACAATTACAATAATTACCTAAAGATTGTTGAGTGACATCTCTCTCAAACAGGAGATTCAAGTCTAAAAAAAGGGTACGATCAGTAAACGTGACACAACGCCTTCTCTTGGTTTGCTTTAAGGTTCCAGCTTCACATTAAAGAGAATAAAAGTAGATTTGACAAAATGCTTTTAAAAAAAGGAAGTCTTGAAAGAGCATGTATTGTAACAGATAATACAAGTAGAGATGTACACCGACACTTCTGGCTGAAGTAGTGCAGGAATCCTAACACTACTTTTGTAACATGGCCGTTTGTTAACGGGATCAATTCACACTCACTTCCTTTAATCGACAGACGATCAGTCCAAAGTGTCATCTGACTTTTGTTTGGATAGACCCAACTTCAGGTCCTCCACCACCATGACTGGAATAATCTGTTTGAAAACAAGCAGATTCAAGAAAAAGGCAAAAAAATTTGCGGCGACTTCAGAATCTCATGTGGAGCACAGAGTGATGCTGACGCCTTCGCCTATCCAGCAGGCGGGGAAGAGCTCCTGGGTGAAAGTGCAGTGGAAGGCGTGCAGCCTGACGTGTCCGTCGCCGTAGAAGGTGAGCGTCCCCAACTCGCAGTCCAGCAGCATGCCGACGCGGCTGTGCTTAGACTGTCCGGACAGGGTCTCCTTGCGGCCGTTGTGCCATGCGCTGAGCTGTTCCTCGTCCAGCTGCAGGCTCCAGGACAGATCGTTCATACCCAGCATGCACCTCCTGCCCTTCTCCTTCCTGGGGATGGTGATGTAGGTGACCTGAGGACGACGGGAGAGGGATGTCATGAAGTCATTTAAGCCACCGTCAAACCCACAACCTATGAGGCCGATCCACCCAATTGTCTACCAGGCTGCCAAAGATAAAACTGTTTATACGTATTATTTTTGTATTAGCATTCCATTCTCAATCTCATTCATCAAAACTTTCAAGGGGGGCTGAATACTTGCTATATGTAGAGACAACGTGGCAACACTGATCCCTCCTGCCATGTCTTCAATCACATTTTATTTATATCGTCCTTCATCACAAGTGCCTCAAAGGGCTTCACAGACTCACAATGACATATGTTTCTTATTGCAAGTTTGTCCTTCAATAAAATAGTGAACATACAAGACAACTTGTCTTTTAGTAGTAAGTAAGCAAACAAAGGCTCCTAATATAGCTGCTGACATATGCAGTAACATATTGTGTCATTTATCATTCTACTATTTTGTCAACATTATTAAGGACAAGTGGTAAAAAATGAATTATTAATCTTCTTGTTCATTTACTGTTAATATCTGCTTACTTTCTCTTTTAACATGTTCTGTCTACACTTCTGTTAAAATGTAATAATCACTTATCCTTCTGTTGTTTGATACTTTACATTAGTTTTATGTTTGTTTTTTTTTGTCATAAAAAAATACAATCATGTGTGCTTACGGACTGTACCCCTGCAGACTGTATTGATCTATATTGATATATAATGTAGGAACCAGAAATATTAATAACAACCCTTTTGTGCGAATGAGTGTGAATGAGTGTAAATAGGGGAGGGAGGTGTTTTGGGTTGGTGCACTAATTGTAAGTGTATCTTGTGTTTTTTATGTTGATTTAATAAAAAATAAAAAATAAAAAAATAAAAAAATAAAATATATATATATATATATATATATATTTATTTATTTTTTTTAATTCTTGTGCGGCCCGGTACGAATTGATCCACGGACCGGTACTGGGCCGCGGCCCGGTGGTTGGGGACCTCTGCACTACGCCATATGTAATGGAAGTGATAATTATTAGCTTAGAGAAGCAGCTCGGTTGTCGTATTTTAAGCTTCATAATACGCCACACATTTTCAATGGGAGACAGGTCTGGACTACAGGCAGGCCAATCTAGTACCCGCACTCTTTTACTACGAAGCCATGCTGTTGTAACACGTGCAGAATGTGGCTTGGCATTATCTTGCTAAAATAAGCAGGGGCGTCCATGAAAAAGATGTTGCTGTATGTACCTCTCAGCATTAATGGTGCCTTCACAGATGTGTGAGTTATCCTTGCCTTGGGCACTAATACACCCCAATACCATCACAGACGGTGGCTTTTGAACTTTGCGCCTATAACAATGTGAATGGTTCTTTTCCTCTTTGGTCCGAAGGACACGACGTCCACAGTTTCCAAAAACAATTTGAAATGTGGACTCGTTAGACCACAGAACACTTTTGCTGCGTTTTTGGGTGTTGTTGATAAATGGCTTTCGCTTTGCATAGTACAGTTTTAACTTGTACTTAAAGATGTAGCGACAAACTTTAGTTACTGTCAGTGGTTTTCTGAAGTGTTCCTGAGCCCATGTGGTGATGTCGGTTTTTGATGCAGTAGCGCCTGAGGGATCGAAGGTCACGGGCATTCAATGTTGGGTTCCGGCCTTGCCGCTTACATGAAGTGATTTTCTGAACCTTTTGATGATATTACGGACCGTAGCTGGTGAAATCCCTAAATTCCTTGCTATAGCTTGTTGAGAAATGTTGTTCTTAAACTGTTCGACAATTTGCTCACGCATTTGTTCACAAAGTAGTGACCCTCGCCCCATCCTTGTTTGTGAATGACTGAGCATTTCATGGAAGCTGCTTTTATACCCAATCATGGCACCCACCTGTTCCCAATTAGCCTGTGGGATGTACCAAATAAGTGTTTGATGAGCATTCCTCAACTTTCCCAGTCTTTTTTGCCACTTATGCCAGCTTTTTTTAAACATGTTGCAGGCATCAAATTCCAAATGATTCCAAATTCCAAATTAAAATATTTGCAAAAAATAGGTTGAAAAGGATTTGCAAATCATTGTATTCTGTTTTTATTTACGATTTACACATTGTGCCAACTTCACTGGTTTTGGGTTTTGTACATATCACATACTTTTTCACAAATATTGGCCGATACTGATCAGTGGCCGAACGATTGGCACATCCCTAATGAAGACAGTGTCTACAATGAAGAAGGCAAATATACGAATCGTAGAATACAGGTGCTCCGAAAAAAGTTTTAGAGAGCTAAGTTGATGCATATCTAATACAAAAACAATGGGAATGTCAATATTTGACAAGTCAGCTTCACTGTAAAAATTGTTGCTGAGATGAACAAAAACACACAATCATTTCTTAGCTTTCTGTTTTCCAAATCTTCAAGTAGGAAAAGCAGATTCACAAAAGTATTGAAAAAAAAATATGCGGTTTAATTTCTAAATATAGACGGTTTTGATATTTAGTTTTCATACCTGTTTTGTCATGACAGTCGACACTTCGCCGTCACTCTGCCCGTCACTCAGTGGCTGGCTATAATTAATTAGCGACGCGATCGCATTAATTTAGTGACTTTTCTTTTGTCTTTATTATATTGCGCATAATAATGTAATATGGAACGAGCATGCTATGTTTTTGACTAAAATTATTTTGTATTTTCACTCTCGCTTATTCATTTGTGCAGACCGAATGTTTGTTAATGCTGGCCGGCGAGGTGGTTGATGCAGTCATGGAGGTCTGTACCAATACAGACAGGCCTCTGGCATAGGCAGAAGCCACTTTACGGGACTAAAAGAAGAACTGCTTGCTCTGATGTCGCCACAGAATGTTAAAAAAAAAGGCTTGATTTTATATGCAGCAAAGCATATACTATACTAAAAATTGTGATTGTGATAAACATGTGTATGTTAGCATGCTAAATATTTCAAAAATGTAAAGGGAGTACATACCCCCAGGCAGGCCCACGGTTTGGACACCTCCATCTCCCAGTAGTGTTGGCCATGTCGGAAGCCTTGGATGCACAGCACCTGCCAGGCATGATCAAAGCGGGACTCGTGCTCGAAGACAGTGGAAGTGGAAGTGCTGGAAGTCAAGTGCTCTGCCTTTCGGTTCTCTTGGGACAAAAGCAGGTTGCCATTGGCTGTGTGGGGGTCAAAGGTCAACGAGCATCTGTCTGTAATAAGGAAGACAGGCCACAAATGTTGTGATATCAAAAACAGTATGGTACCGAAAGTTTTGCAGCTAAACATAAACAAGAGAGAGGTAATGATCATCGGCCTTGATGCAGTCAGTGCCAATGTATTGAAACGAGGACTGTCAAATAATTAAAATATTTTCTCACGATAAATCACATTTTGTTCATAGTTAACTTACAATTAATCGCGATTAATCAGATATATTTTTTTATCATCAGTAAGTATACAATAGACAGATCATTTTCCAACCATCCTTCAATTTTGTACCGCTTGTCCCTCTCTGGGCTGGAACCTATCCCAGCTGCATTCTGGGTACACCCTGGACAAGTCGCCACCTCATCACAGACAGATAATTTTCAAGTTTTCAAAATCATGAATGGACAATTTGTTTGCTTTAATTAAATGTTTTTCCAACATTATGCTTTTTTAAACAGCTCAACACAAAAAAGGACATAAACACGCTTTTAATTAAAATAAACAAATGAGTTGCAGTGCATTGGTGTATCCTCCACAGAAGTTTAATTCCTGCTGTAGGAGCACTTGCATTCAGAGTAGAGGAGTTACACGTCCATGTTTAAATTCCACTTTCACACATTAATAACACAAAATGTGGATTATTACCATCATGGTTTTATTGTCAAAGATGTTTGGTAATGTCATCTGTGATATTTCTACCAGAATAAATGCTTCTGATAGTCTATATGTTACATGTTGTACAAATTAATTGTATGACAATGTCTTAAACTTCTCTATTTATTAATAAAGCTAACATTCAGCCTGCTAAACATTCTGTAATTGAGGACTATCACAGAATAAATGCTTCTGATAGTCTATATGTTACATGTACAAATTAATTGTATGACAATGTCTTAACCTTTTCTATTTATTAATAAAGAGTAACATTCATTCCTGCTAAACATTCTGTAATTGAGGACTATCAACCAGAACATGTTATAAAAGAATATACAAAATATTTAAAACGGTTAGAAAATCCTAGATTAAAAATATCACAGATTACTTTACAAAACATCTTTAAAAATAAATGCATGATCAAGACATTTTTCATTTTGGTTAGTGTACTTGGACATGTAGTGCTAGTCTTTCTCACTGGTACTCATCGAGGGCGGACGCTCCCCTTTCTTCTCCCTTATCTCTTCTGCTTGCTTCTTTGTCTTGTCTTGTTTTAACTTTCTTGTTGCCTCTTTTTGCACTGCTCTCCAAATCTAAACATTGGAACTAATTAACTGGCCTCTCAACAAAATTGACAAGATATTGGGTTTGGGGGAACCTGCTTGTCTTGATGGAGCGGTTGTTGCTGGACACATGACGGACTCTAGGGAGAAGAAAGAGTGCCACGTGCCTGGCGACCCTTTCAGTCGAGGACGTGAAGATATCCACCTATTAGGAATTATGACAACAGGACATCTGCTGATTGGAGTAAGTGTTGCTCTGGTTTGTCGACAAATTGGAAGTTTCTGGCAGTCTTCAAAGTACCCCAAAGCTGCCACAAATGATTGGAGGGTGCGGGCAGAACTGTGGACACTTTGTGATTTGGATCTTCTGCCCTGCAGGATGAATTTGAGGACCACTAATAGACAATTTACAGTGAAAAGCAAATTTTATTTTCACTCGCATACAAAACATTCTAACTTGGATTGTTTCCCTGGCTTCGAGACTCTCGCGAAGGACAGTGCGGCGAAGACACAACAAACTCCCTTCTTGTCTCATGGACACACACCTGTTGTTGTTGACTTTGGACTGACTGGCAGCTGCAAGAACACCAAGCCCGTGGAACAGAGACATGCTGCAGGTTTACACACACACATGCATCCACGAAAAATATATCCCATACACACATACCCCCCCAACGCGAATCCCTTAGGGGTGATGAACGGCTGGGAAGCGCTTGAAGAGCTGCAGCCTGCCACTGTAGCCCCCACTCGCTCCCCTCTGTTGCAAGTCTCGAGTTGTATGTTGTAATATGTATATGTGCTTTGCTATGGAGTTTTTTTCCCCACTCCAGACTGGGCACCCTTAGGAGCCAAGTGTAGATTGTATTTTTTTCCACTCATCGTTTACCTTTTTCCCATCTTTTACGGAGCACCTTGTGGTGACCCATCAGTGTTCCTGTTCTGTAACCATGTACACTGTTTGTTCGTCTAATCTTGAACGGGTTTGTGCTGAAAACAGAGTTTTGTTGTACTTGTGCAATGACAATAAAGACCATACCATACCATACCATTTTGAAGCTAGAAGTGTGTTATTTGTTTTAGAAGAGGTGTTTTGACACTTTCTAATGGCAATAAAAATATGACAATAAAAAGGTGCTTCTCGACTTCGTGCATACCGTCTTTACTTTCTACTGAGCTTTTATCCCATCCTACTAAACAGTTACAGAAACAATGTACATTTTATGTTATCAATGCACTAAGCTGTAATCCAAACACGGAAGTGAAGCTCCACCTCGCTGAATGTAAACGTTGCAGCAGGCATTTGCTGCAGTGATGTCGGGAGAACTGTTTGCCATGGCTTTTGTCCTGGGCTTTCCATAATGTACCCTTTACTATGTCTATTTCTGCTGATCATTTTTTTCTGCTTGTGGCTTTGCTCCACAGTAACTGAACGCACATACATTTTCTCACGCTACGGAATGAAACGAGAGTCAGACAGGACGCATGCATGTTAATCGCACGTTAAAAAAATTGACACTGTTAAAATAAATTATAGTTACAACCACATTAACTTTGAGAGCCCTAATTGGAACACTTGGGTCCGCTGACCACCATTATGATTTGTAGCAACAAAAACATGAGTCATTTTAAGCTTTGCCTTGCAAACAGTGATGTGTTACACCAATATTTTTTATCATATATAAAATCCTAATTTAAAAAAAAGACGTGTTCTTGTCTCTCATAATGATTGTGAACGATATGCAAAATTAATTTAAAAAAGTGCAGTTCCCCTTTAAAACTTGACTATTGTAATGCCTTAGCCAACCCAAACTCCAGCTTGTTTCAAAATGACACCTCATCAGAACCATTAAGAAAGAGCACAATTTTATGAATTTATTATGGGTCTACTGAAAATGTGACCAAATATGCTGGGTCAAAAGTATACATACAGCAATGTTCATATTTGGTTACATGTCTCTTGGCAAGTTTCACTGCAATAAGGCGTTTTTGGTAGCCATCCACAAGTTTCTGGCAAGCTTCTGGTTGAATTTTTGACCACTCTTGACAAAATTGGTGCAGTTCAGCTAAATTTGTTAGTTTTCTGACATGGACTTGTTTCTTCAGCATTGTCCACATGTTCTCAATGGGGTTTAAGTCAGGACTTTGGGAAGGCCATTCTAAAACCTTAATTCTAGCCTGATTTAGCCATTCATTTACCACTTTTGACATGTGTTTGGGATCATTGTCCTGTTGGAACACCCAACTGCGCCCAAGACCCAACCTCCGGGCTGATGATTTTAGGTTGTCCTGAAGAATTTGGAGGTAATACTCCTTTTTCATTGTCCCATTGACTTTCTGTAAAGCACCAGTTCCATTGGCAGCAAAACAGGCCAAGACCATAATACCACCACCACCATGCTCGTGGTGTTCCTGGGATTAAAGGCCTCACCGTTTCTCCTCCAAACATATTGCTGGGTTTTGTGGCCAAACAGCTCAATTTTTGTTTCATCTGACCACAGAACTTTCCTCCAGAAGGTCTTATCTTTGTCCATGTGATCAATAGCAAACTTTAGACAAGCCTTAAGGTGCCGCTTCTGGAGCAAGGGCTTCCTTCTTGCATGGTAGCCTCTCAGTCCATGGTGATGCAAAACACGCTTGACTGTGGACAGACATCTGTGTTCCAGCAGCTTCCAATTCATTGCAGTCCTGCTTTTTGGTGGTTCTCAGTTGACTCTTGATCATCCTGACCAATTTTCTCTCAGCAGCAGGTGATAGCTTGCGTTTTCTTCCTCATCGTGGCATTGACAAAATTGTGCCTTGCATTTTATACAAACAATTGTCTGCACAGTTGCTCTTGAGACCATAAGTTGCTTTGAAATGGCTCCAAGTGACTTTCCTGACTTGTTCCAAGTCAATGATTCGTTTTTTCAGATCTGTGCTGAGTTCCTCTGACTTTTCCATTGTTGCGTTTGTAACCGAGTCTAATGCTGCATCACATAAGCCCTATTTAAATGGGCTCAGAGAAGTCAACAGGTGTCGTCAATCATAATCACTCACATAAAGTTAAGAGACCATGCCATGAAGCTGATTTGATTGTAACTTTTCTACATCACCAACATTGATAATGTATGTTGCTGTATGTATAATTTTGACCCAGCAGATTTGGTCACATTTTCAGTAGACCCACAATAAATTCATAAAAGAACCAACTTCATGAATGTTTTTTGTGACAAACAAGTCACTCTATCACAAAAAAATAAGAGCTGTAAAAATTATTGGAAACTCAAGACAGCCATGACATTATGTCTTTCGCAAGTGTATGTAAACTTTTGACCACGACTGTATATTCAGTTGTAACCTGAGATTTTGAAAGTTGCCATTCCTCAGTTTAGACCCGACTCTCTGGAACAACCTGCCGGAAGTGATCATGCAAAAATGTTAAGAACCTACGAGCACTGAGGCCCTCCTTTCCACCAGGACGGCATGCAGCAGCTGGACTGGGAACCACAGCAAGAATGGGCCTCTTCTCCTGAGGAGAACCTGGTAGAGAGAGGTGTAAGAAGACCCAGCAAAGACTGAAGGGAGAAAGAGGGCAGTTGTGTGTGCTTACCGTCTTTGTCGTGACCCACAGCAGTGCAGACAGCTCTATCAAGGTCCTCAATCACCAGCTTGGAGACTCGAGTCAGGACTTCCATGATGCCACTTATTCGATCCTGCAGGATGGGCGTTATGTCTGTGGAGGTTTTCTTGAGGCAAGGAACTTCTATGAGCGTTGATTCCTGAATGAACATACAAAAATGAAAAATACAGTGTAATTGTTTTGTGTTTTTTCGGGTTTGAAAGAAATTACTTTAACACACTGCATATAACCCTGGGATAATTTTGCCAAAATGTTACGTTACTGTAAAGCAGTGGCTCTCAGTCATGCCACCAGAGGGGGACATTGTTTTTCACGACCATTCCAGCATTGAAATAATTAAGAATCTTAAGTATGTATTTATCTATCCGTGGAAACCACTGTTTACTGGCACTAACAGTCTGAATACAACAACTTGATATTCCAAACCTTGATAAGTTCAATATCAGAGCGGTTGTGGATATTCACTATGTGGGCCTGACCCGCTCTCAGCTTCTGAGCGCTTTCCTCCAGTTCAGAGAGCCTCGCCTGTGCCTCAGAGATGGCCGCCTCTTTTTGCTTCTCGATGAAGAGCTCGATGGCCTCCTGTCGTTCAACCAGGACTTTTAGCAGAGTGGAAAACCTTGCCGTTACCCGACTGGATGTCTGCTGAAATGTCTCCTGGTTAGAGCAAAAATAACCACAATGCTGTATTAGGTACTATGTTATTGTAGGATATGTTTCATTACTTTATTTTTAACAATTTATTTATCAATTTTCACAGTAGCAACATACTGTTACAATTCACTTTTTGTATATGGTAACAAAATACCCCCTAACTATCCCCTGGCTTTCTCTAATAAAAAAGACAGGTTTCAATGTAATGTACTATAGTCTATTATGGATTATTTCATCCAATGAAAGAAAGGGTATTCACAAATTTTGTGAAAGGGTTTCAGGTCTCAAAGGTTTCTGTTGTGCTGAGAATAGGCTGTATCTGAGCTTCTCCAATGGCAAGAAAGACTGTACTTCCTTTTGCCATTGCATAAATGATGGGGCCTAGTCTGATTTCCAGGGAATTTGATTAAAATCTATTGGTTTTGCAATGCAGTGGCGTTATACCAAAAAATGCAATCCTGAGTTCAGTGCAAACATTTTTCCAGCAATACTGGATTAAATTAGATTCAACTTTATTGTCATTTACACATGTAGAAATACAAGGCATTGAAATGTGGTTTAGCACCTAATCAGAAATGCAAGAGAAGCAAGTGCAAGATACATATGCAATAAATTAAAATACCAATTTACAGTGAATTGCCATATAGAGTAAGTGAACAGGTGGGAATAATTATACATGAGTTACTTAAGGAAAATAAACAGATGTATTTTTAGTAAACAGGTGCATTAGGAACACATATACAGGTGTGCTACATAAGTATGTACCAGAACATGTATAATGTGTTCTATATTGGTTTACAGATGTTATGCAATATTGACAGTATATTTACAGTCGTGGTCAAAAGTTTACATACACTTGTGAAGGACATAATGTCATGGCTGTCTTGAGTTTCCAATAATTTCTTCCACTCTTATTTTTTGTGATAGAGTGATTGGAGCACATACTTGTTTGTCACAAAAAACATTCATGAAGTTTGGTTCTTTTATAAATTTATTATGGGTCTACTGAAAATGGGACCAAATATGCTGGGTCAAAAGTATACATACAGCAACATACATTATCAATTTTGGTGATGTAAAAAAGTTACAATCAAATCAAATTAATTTCATGGCATGGCCTCTTAACTTCATGTAAGTGATTATGATTGATTATGACTGTTGACTTCTCTGAGCCCATTTCTTTTTGTTGCATCTTGAGCACAGTACTGCTTCTAAAATGCCCATAAGATGTGGTACATGACTTCAGCTTGTTTAAAAACAGCAAAACAAAGTTAGGAGCATGATAACATGAATGTGCAGTAAGTGTCTCCGTGGTGATGCACCGTATCGTATACGCAAAATCCTCATTTAAATAAGGCGGTCTGCACCACTTTACAATTGCACGCACAGTCTTAGTGGATGACACGCGACATGTCCACTATTAGTACACGCTATGTTATAGTTTACAAACGCTTTTTAGCGGGAGGTATTTAGATCCTAGTAAATTAGGCCATGTGTCATGCAACTGCTACTGCAAGAAGTTTTTTGGGGTTGTAATAAAGAATTGACTAATCAAACAAGAGTCAAAAGTCTTTTGTATCCTTTTTGATATGCTAGCATGTTTATTTTTTTTACAAACAGTTACAGAAATACAGCTCAACATATTTGCCAACCCTCCCGAATTTTCCGGGAGACTCCCGAATTTCAGCGCCTCTCCCGAAAACCTCCCGGGACAAATATTCTCCCGAAAATCTCCCGATTTCCAGCCGGTGCTGGAGGCCACGCCCCCTCCAGCTCCATGCGGACCCGAGTGACGAGTCGACAGCCTGTTTTCACGTCCGCTTTCCCACGACATAAACAGCGTGCCTGCCCAATCACGTTATAACATCTACGGCTTTTAGAGAGTGCACAACTGCGCACACAACAAGGAGACGAAGCAGAAGAACAAGGAAGATACAGCCATGGCAACGCTAACGACGAGTAAGATGAAGAAATACGCTTGTAAGTTCCAAAACGAATGGAAACAAGAATTTCAGCTTATCCAGGACAGTTCGAAGGGGAAGGGGTATGCTGCCTGTAAATTTTGTAGAACAGACTTTTCCATTGAACACGGTGGCCCAACGGATATACTCACTCATGAACGGTCACTCGGTCAGCGAAGCACAAGGTGGCGGCAGCGCAGCACCGGTCACAGCCCAGTATTATGGGCCACCTCGCTAAATGGAGACCCGAGGGTGTGACTTATGCCGAGACAAAGATGGCTATGCTGATAGCTGGAAGCAACATCCCGTTCTCATTTGCGGATGTCTTCAACAAATCCGTGAAGGATATGTTCTCGGATTCAGAGATCGCTCGCCAGTACGCAAATGGCAGAACAAAGGCTACTCAAATAGTGAAAGGTAAGTGTTGTTGTTTTTTTTTAGTAAGCAGCAAGCTGTGCTTCTGGCTGCAAAGCATTGCACTTTCAAGTACAACAATGAGTAAATGAGTGTTATGTGTGTGTATATGTGTAAATAGATGAACACTGAAATTCAAGTATTTATTTTATTGATATATATATATATATATATAATACAATAAATAAATATATATAGCTAGAATTCACTGAAAGTCAAGTATTTCTTTTATATATATATATATATATATATATATATATATATATATATATATATATATATATATATATATATGAAATACTTGACTTTTTTTCAAGTATTTCTTATATATATATATATTAATATATATGGATTTTTTTTTTTTCAAGTATTTCTTATATATATATATATATATATATATATATGAAATACTTGACTTTTGGTGAATTCTATCTGTAAATACTCCTCCCCTCTTAACCACGCCCCCACCAAACCCCTCACCCCCACCCCCACCCAACCGAATTCGGAGGTCTCAAGGTTGGCAAGTATGCAGTACAATACGAATTTTATCCCCCCCTTTAGAAACAATATAAATAAATAAATGATAAATGGGTTGTACTTGTATAGCGCTTTTCTACCTTCAAGGTACTCAAAGCGCTTTGACACTACTTCCACATTTACCCATTCACACACACATTCACACACTGATGGAGGGAGCTGCCATGCAAGGCGCTACCAGCACCGGACTCTCGGGTCGCGCACGGCCACTCTTCCACTGCGCCACGAAAATAAATCAGTCTAATAAATTCAGGCAAATATTGATACAAAGCCACACACAACTGCACTTCTGAATTGCAAACAAAAGGCTCATTAATCAACCACAATTCAACCACTTCTTAATCAGGGCCAAACTTGTTCGTACTCAGTCCTCTTTTGTTCACTAGAAACGCCAGAGGACAACGTGCCAAAAAGTATATTCTGGCGCTCCTTCACTTCAACAAGAAGCACCTCCTACTCCTTGTCTGTGAATTCCTTCATTTTCCCCGTCTTGCTAATTATCTTTGTGTTTTCTGATTGTGCAGAGTGTGGATCTCAGGCACATGGCTAATTTAAATATATTTTAAGTATTTAAATAGGAGTGTAGACAGGGAGTGACAAGTTTCACTTCAACATGTGCGCTCAATTCCCTGTTGATTGGGATGTAAAAAAAGAAATGCGCTTGGATAGATGCGTGCGCACACTTTAAAAATAAAATACATATTTGGAAAGAAAATATCTACCTCCCGCTGACCCCTAAAAATAAAATTTAAAAAAGTCGTAAAAAATAGTGCGGATCTACCAACCACCCTGAGATTGCTCATTGCTACTACATATTTGCTTGTACGCAATATGTTTCATTTCTGGAGCTTCACAGTTGCCGTAGAGGGAATTCTTACAAGTATTTTGACATGTCTCTGGTCATTCTGACAATGTGTTATTAAAAATACAGTATTTACAAAGTCAATGCTATATTTCAGGACAAACCTCACCCTTTACTATTAGTCTTATTTTGATAAGCAGCATCCTTTGCAATGGACATGGTATATTTCTTTTATTGGTTACACATTTCTGAAATAGCCATATTGTGCAAAATACAAGTGTCCACTGGCTTTTGGGAGGTTCAAATGTCAAAGAAAGTGTCTGCCAAAGTGTTTACAGTGATCCAAGTTCCTCTGTGCAACAGGAGCACTCTTGTGTTTTTAGGAATTTGCTGCAAAAATGTTTTCCTTAAATGAAAGTTTTGAAATGAACTCAGGGGCCGGTATGGTGTCATTCCCAGGACGCATGTTAAATATCCCTCCGCTATCTAAAAGTATATTTAATATTGTGGTTGCAGTTTGCTGTAAGGGGTGTTTTGTGTATTTTGTCTCCCTTATGTAGCTCAACTAACCAAAATATGAACAGGTTTTGGCACGATCCCCAACTGCATACTACAACTACATTAATAAATGATGTTACATTAATACCTTGAGTTCAGAGGTATTGATTAACCAAAGTTTTCTTCCTATTTTATGTTATTGTGTTTTTATATGCAGGTTTGCAAGCATTTACCTTCCATTCATCCTTCTAAAAAATAGGAATTTTCATTTAATGTCATTTGACAATTACCTTAGCTTTGTCCATATTTTCAGTCAGGTTGTTAATACTTTCCTCCGTTTCTTCAATGAGTTTTGCCATCTCTTCATTCTTCTTTTCCAGTAACAGCTGCCCAGAAAACCCATTGACAAAGTAAGACACTTGAATATTTACAATTATCCCTTTATATAGTGTGAGACTCACACTGTATAAGGGGGAAATTACATGCACTGCAAGTACATTCTGACAAAGCTTAGCTGATATTTAGCAGGATTTATTTTTAGTTAATATATCATGACTTGATAGCAATGCCCAGATACCATGCAGCTGTTGGAGTTGTGAGCAGTATGAGACATTTCAAT
The DNA here is from genome assembly GCF_033978685.3 of Nerophis lumbriciformis. Lineage (NCBI taxonomy): Eukaryota > Metazoa > Chordata > Actinopteri > Syngnathiformes > Syngnathidae > Nerophis > Nerophis lumbriciformis. The sequence goes on along the minus strand of NC_084558.2, from coordinate 16,531,514 downwards.
AGGACACTTACAGGACACTATACAAATAAAGGTAGTGATATATTTTAACAGTTTTATTTTCCTTTCCATTACTTCTCATGACACAGTATTGCACACATCAGAGTTATTTCTTTCTTCCCATTGTAAAATACTATTATTATGACTAATGTGGCACGACTCTTCAAGCATTTGCATGATTTTTAAAACAGCAAGTAAAAAAAATGGTACCTTTTTTCTCTTGCTTTCTACCTCCAACAGAACCATGTGATGGCTCTCACACTGCGAGATGGCGCACTCGCAGCACACTGAAATTTTGTCCCGTGTGCAGTAGTAAACAAGTGGCTTTTTATGGCGATCACAGGGCACGGATTCAGCATCTTCACTCCCACCATCGCCGTATGATGTTCTGGTGCTGTTTACAGCTTCAGCGATACTTGACAAGGCCACATTACACTTAAGAATAGGTCTGATGTCAAACTTATGATTGCAGGTGGGGCAGCAAGGTCCAATGTTAGACTTGTCCCAATAAGTTGTGATGCACTCCCGACAGAACGTGTGCCCACAGTTAATTGCAACAGGAACTTGAAACCACTCCAAGCATATGGCACAGGTAAGGTCTGAACTCTGACACTCCATCTCTGAAAAGAGAACACAATTGTTTATAGAATATACAAGAACAATCAAAAGGTATGTTGAGATGTCAGAAAGCAGTGGTTCCTAACCTTCTTTCACTCTGTGGAATATTTTTTCAGTCAAGTAACCCATTACCAGAGAAGCTATATGCTTTTATTTATTGTAACATAAATAAATAAAAACTTAAAAGTAAAAATACATATAAAATAATGCTGTCAACCATTACGTGTTTTAATCAGATTAATCATAGGGTTGCTGTGGATTACTTTCGATGATTCACAATCAGTGTTGGGTTAGTTACTGAAAACCAGTAACTAATTACAGTTACTAGTTACTTTATTTCAAAAGTAACTCAGTTACTAACTCAGTTACTTACACCAAAAAGTAATGTGTTACTGTGAAAAGTAACTATTTAGTTACTTCTTCTACTTTCTTTTTTTAAAGCTCCCACTAATGCCCTTTTAGCCTTCATTTCAGTACTGTTATTGCACTGGAGAATAATACAATCTGTTGATCAACTTGACATACATTTGCATCACTGAACTCTGCTAAGCAATGTGGTCTACATACAACACACAAAGACAAAGATATGTTTCAAAGGGCCAATTTATTTCAGGCCAGAACAAATTGACAAAACTATTTTAAATAGCTGCAACATAACATACATAAGTAACAAACAGCATAATAACAATAACACTAACACTAACCACGTTAAACCCAGATTCAGAACTAACAAAGGTCTTAACTCATTCTCTTTCTATGCCACTTCAATATGGAATGCACTCCCAACAGGTGTAAAAGAAAGGGCATCTCTATCCTCCTTCAAAACCGCACTAAAAGAACACCTCCAGGCAACTACAACCCTAAACTAACACCCTCCCTTCCACATACCGGTAATACCTCTTCGGATTGTAAATAATCAAATGTAGACACTTTTTCTTATACTTTCTGATCTCTCTCTCTGTGTCCACTACTTGCTATACATATCCTACCAAGTCAGTCCTACACTGTTTCAATGTCCATTTCTCTGATGATGCAATTGTTGATGACTGAAGTGTTGATACCAACCCCTCCCACCCCCCTCCATATCCCACACCCCGGATTGTAAATAATGTAAATAATTCAATGTATATACCCTGATGATTATCTTGTGTGATGACTGTATTATGATGATAGTATATATGATAGTATATATCTGTATCATGAATCAATTTAAGTGGACCTCGACTTAAACAAGTTAAAAAACGTATTTGGGTGTTACCATTTAGTGGTCAATTGTACGGAATCTACTAATAAAAGTTTCAATCAATCAATCAATCAACAACATAGCTGTAAAGCTGGCTTCACCTAAGGAAGGCACACGTGACATACACAGACAGAGCCTAACCAGGCAGATTTGAATTGTTGTTTTGGGCAGGAGACGGGATCTGTGATCCAAGACACTACTTACATTTACCTAAAATGTTCTTTTCTTTGTGCTCGACAAAAGAAAAGAAGTGAGAATATCTCATACTTGCCAACCCTCCCGAATTTCAGTGCCTCTCCCTGGGACAACCATTCTCCAAATTTCTCCCGATTTCCAGCCGGACTTAAGGCATGCCCCCTCCAGGTCCGTGCGGACCTGAGTGAGGACAGCCTGTCGTCACGTCCGCTTGGCCAACCAAAAGTAACCACAGAACACTATACCGTATAGTCGTATAGTGTTCTGTGGTTACTTTTTGGTTGGCCAACGGTTTACGTTGTATTGCGCACCCCCCTCCCCTCCCCTTCCCACACCCATACTAGACACACACACACACAGAGAGCGCAGAGGAAGAATCAGAAGCACGTCTCTGCTTCGCTGCGATAAAACACACTCAGATCCTCAGTTTCTAGCCGATACTACATAAAAAATAACGTAAAATAACGCAGTAACGCATCATGTAGTAACGGTAACTGAGTTACTGAATATAAAAAATAACGAGTTAGATTACTAGTTACCGCCGAAACTAACGGCGTTACACTAACGCGTTTGTAACGTGTTAGTCCCAACACTGTTCACAATTAAATATCATCAATTTTAAACTTTTAACTTCAATTGTAACAAAAGAATCATTGTATTCCTGAATGAAAAACTATGTGCACTGAAAACAATGATCCCCTTTAAAGCGCCCTCTTTGAACATCATAGGTGGGTTGCCACGCTTTCAGCATGTTAAAACATATTCAAGTTGTCAACACAGCAATGATTTATATGCATATGGCACATAAACGTGGATGCATATGAAAAAGTGCAATAAATGTATCTGTACAGTAATCTATTTATATCTGCACCTTATTGCTCTTTTATCCTGCCCTACAACAAGCTAATGCAACGAAATTTTGTTCTTATCTGTACTGTAAAGTTCAAATTTGAATGACAATAAAAAGGAAGTCTAAGTCTAAGTCTAATGTCAAGTTGGGCAAAACCATTCTGGCCCAGGGACATTCAGGGTTTAGGATAGTATTGCTTTTCGTTTGTGACCGACACTTGGAATATTCACAATTTACAATTAGAATAACAATTGCTACTATCTATTAAATAATTGCATATATATATATATATATATATATATATATATATATATATATATATATATATATATATATATATATATATATGTATATATATATATCAATCAAGTACCCCATGGAGTGCCTTCAAGTACCCCCAGGGGTATTAACACTATGAGTGGGCAGGATGTCGCTAGTATTGATACCAAGGGCAATAGTAGCATTCTGAGATAAGTACTTGTCATTTTCTACTATTTATTTTAAAAAGTATTTGTGTTTTTGTGTTGTTGTTAATACTATTATATTCATAAACACACCGGAGGCTTTTGGACTCAAAAGTCAACAGATTTGAATAAGAGCCAATGGTCGTTTTTACACTATTGACTTTATTTAGGTTTTATTTCCATCCATCCATTTCCTACCGCTTGTCCCTTTTGGGGTCGCATGGGGTGATGGAGCCTATCTCAGCTGCATTCGTTGTATTTTATCAAATGAAATATAATAATAATTGTATCGCTTATACTGTCACATTATTTTATTTATGTATGTATTTATTGGTACGCTGTCTGATTTAAAACCATTATAAAATGAAATATAATAATAATTGTATCGCTTATACTGTCACATTATTTTTATTTATGTATGTATTTATTGGTACGTTGTCTGATTTAAAACCAAACAAAACATTTGCCCTGTGATTTATTTTGATTAAAAACCGTGAGAAAAATCTTGGAAGAATTTCAAGTCAAAATTATCGACAATAATTGTCGATACTTTGTGCTGTATTTACCTAGTATCGGATCGATATCAAATGTTGAACCCATTTGAGAACCAGTGTTATAGACAGATAGTAAACACATTACAATATTACATTACCTTTACTTTATGTTGTAGGAACTGGCTATATCACTTCGAAGCCCTTGGTGGTAACAACGTGGAGCAAAATACGAGATTCCACTGAATAAACTGTGTGACGGTACAACAAAGCAGGTAGCAGTTCATGCTGAGGCACTAAGCTAGCCCACATCAACGTATCCAAGTGGAATGGCCAGCTAATGTTTACGTTAGCCGGGGCTTTTTGTAACAAAAACAATCATACTTAAACACACCAAAACCTATCATATATTCACATTTTGTCCGGCCTGAATTCGAAATACACAAGCAATATGAAACATTACGACCTCTCAGGAAAATTCAGGAAGAGAGCATCAGAACAGACAGACGAGCCGCGTCAGACGACTATTCTTCGATGACGACACAATGCCACATTCAATGGAATCAAAAAATTGTAAATCTAAGACTTCACTATCGAAGCCCTAATATTTATCACATCCTTCGAATAATAAGGAATATAATACGCAATATATATTTGTATTTATATATAATAACAACAATAACTAAATGTATTACCTGTACCTACCTATATATTTTTTATTATTATCATTATTGCGTATGTATTCTTACTTTTACTGATTACCGACTAAGGTAAGGTTAGAGAGAGTTTTCCATCCATCCATTTCCTACTGCTTGTCCCTTTTGGGGTCGCAAGGGGTGATGGTTAATTTGTGTCTTTATTATGAAAGGTTTTTTTTGACACAAAATTTATTTTTCAGGTTTTTCTGTACTGAATTTGGCAGATAATTTAATTGCAGATGCAGATAAGTTTTTAATATTTATTTATTTATTCATTTGATAGGCAAATCATAATACAGGTACTGAGAAAACGGACACTTTTTTTTGTGTGTGTACCCCCCCCAAAAAAATAAAAAATTACAGAAAAATAATAAAAGTACAATAATAAAACCCCCTCCCACCCACACCGTCCTAAATTTATGTCACAGTGAGTAGCAATGTACTGCCTTCCTCTTCAACACAAGCAGATAGAGAATCACAATAACTGACTAGAAGGGGGGAAAAAAGGTAACAACAAAAATGAAAATCACAAACAATAACAACAAAAAAAGAGGAGTTGAGGTAAGTGAAAAGGTTCATTGTCAACATGGAGAAACTGCGATACAGCGGACAATCCACTCAAAGAAAATGGGAGGACTCCTGGAGCCCTGTGATGAAATATCTTGACTGCAAAAGTCAATAGACTGGTTTGGTCAAATGGTTAATATTATTATCTATTTTAATTTTTTTGTTATTACTATTTTAATTTATTTTCATTTTGGATTTTCTCTAGTTCATGTAAGCGTCTCTCAATGGATGTGTGACTGTGTGTGGGAGTGGTGGTGGTGGGGGGGGGGTTGTTTTGTATTTGCTTTGTTTTGTGTGTCTTGTTTTTCCTGTGTTTGTTATATGTTTTGGCTGGTGTTATTTTTGGAAAATAATTAATACAATTATTTAGAAAAATTAAAAAAAAGAAAGAAAGAAAAACAGTGAGTGTCACATCTATCCTATAGTGTCTTTAATTTAGCTATGTAACTAATTATGTTGTAGACAATTTAATAGGATAAAAATGGGCGTGTCTAAAAATTCCATCCATCCATCCATTTTCTACCGCTTGTCCCTTTTGGGGTCTCGGGGGGTTTCTGGAGCCTACCTCAGCTGCATTCGGGCGGAAGGCGGCGCGTACACCCTGGACAAGTCCCCACCTCATCGCAGGGCCAACACAGATAGACAGATAACATTCACACTCACATTCACACACTTTCTAAAAATTCAGTTTGTAAAAATGTTAAAATTCAGTGTAAAAAAAAACAGTGTATAAAAATTAAGTGTGGAAAAAAAAATTCAGTCCAGGAATATTCAGAGTGAAAAAAAAATCCAAGGCAGCATGGTGGACAGGGGTTAGTGCGTCTGCCTCACAATACGAAGGTGCTGAGAAGTCTGGGGTTCAACCCCAGGCTCGGGATCTTTCTGTGTGGAGTTTGCATGTTCTCCCCGTGACTGCGTGGGTTCCCTCCGGGTACTCCGGCTTCCTCCCACCTCCAAAAACATGCACCTGGGATAGGTTGATTGACAACACAAAATTGGCCCTAGTGTGTGAATGTGAGTGTGAATGTTGTCTGTCTATCTGTGTTGGCCCTGCGATGAGGTGGCGACTTGTCCAGGGTGTACACCGCCTTCCGCCCGATTGTAGCTGAGATAGGCTCCAGCGCCCCCCGCGACCCCGAAGGGAATAAGCGGTAGAAAATGGATGGATGGATGGAAAATCCGTACAGAATAATTCAGTGTAGAAAAATTCACCCATCCATCCATTTTCTACCGCTTGTCCCTTTTGGGGTTGCGGGGGGTGCTGGAGCCTATCTCAGCTGCATTCAATTCAGTCCAGAAATATTCAGTATTCAGTAATATCCATCCATCCATCCCATATTTGCCAACCTTGAGACCTCCGATTTCGGGAGGTGGGGTGGGGCGGGGGCGTGGTTAAGAGGGGAGGAGTGTATTGACAGCTAGAATTCACCATTCTACATCCTGAAAATATGCAAACAAAACTGTGTTTAGATAATTGATACTTCAAACTTGCATAAATAAATCTTAAGGAATATAACATAACTTGGTTTATGAGAACTTCAAAATGTAATGAATAAAATGCTAAAGTTGTTGATAAAGAAGCAATTATTTTAATAATTAAATATGGTCATTTTAAATGAATTATTATGATCATTTAAAATTAATTATTTCAAATATGTTTATTTTAATGTATAATTCTATGGCTGGATGTATTAAGGGGTCAGAAAAAATACAAATAAAAATACAATTAATTTTGATGTTTTTAGCAAAATATAGTAAAAATGTATTTAGTTTTTTTTTAAATTAATAGATATATTTATTTTTAGGTAAGATAAACATAATAATACAATTTATCTCTAGTCTTGATGATTTAGTTCTTGTCACCCTGTTGTCCTCCCGTCGTGAAAAAAGGCTGTCTTCACTCAGGTCCGCATGGAGCTGGAGGGGGCGTGGCCTCCAGCTCCGAGATTTTCGGGAAAGGCGCTGAATTACGGGAGTCTCCCAGAAAATTCGGGAGGGTTGGCAAGTATGATCCATCCATCCACCCATCCTTTTTTCTACCGCTTGTCCGTTAGGGGTGGCGGGCCGGGGGTGCTGGAGCCTATCTCAGCTGCATTCGGGCGAGTGAATGAACATTTTGTGTAAAAAATTCAGTGCAGAAAAAAATCAGTGTACACAACAATCAGTGCAGAAATACTCCTTGCTTCAAAACTCAAGACCCCTCATCGGCTGGTTCTGAGGCAGCGCCGATTGCTTCAAGTGAGTCTTGAGTTTTGAAACGACACATATTTCTGCACTGAATTTTAAAACACTGTAGATTTACAAACACACACATTTTTCTCAGAATTTTAATTCGCATAAATAGTCCGCATAATGTACAAAAATCAGTTCACAAAGTTCAAACGCAAAAAAAAAAATCCGTTAAATAAATCCAGTGTATAAAAAAAGCTTTTATCATAAAGACCTCCATAGTGTTCGACACATCTAGAACGTACTAAATGTCAAAAACGATTACGTATTTCTTCGTGAAAAAAACGAGTGTAGGTCAACTACATTTGAACACCTCGGCCACCGTAGTCGTCTGCTGCATCCAAGATGGCGCTGCGCGCGGCGTACACAAGTGTCATACGGAGTGGGCTTGATTTAGGGGTCAACAATACTCGGACTTTTGCCACAACAGGTATATTTATGTCATTTCAGCACATCCAATTCGTCAACAAGAACTGTTAGTCGTTTCGGTGCTTCATCTTCAGTCCCTGTAGTTTTGGGGAATCAAATGCAGCAGGAGAGCCCGTTTTGTGTTTTCATCGAATAAACATCAGGCAAAAACACTCGCGAGGTATAATCATTACATTACTTTCTCTTAGGTAGTCGATACAGCGAAATGTGTTCGATCCAGTGATGCCTATTGGATTTGATAAGTTGCATTATTCATAATATTAAGCTGAGATAGGCTCCGGCACCCCCCGCGACCCCGGAAGGGACAAGCGGTAGAAAATGGATGTAAATAAGTAGAAAGACACAAGAGCAGAGTATGATATAGAACAGGGGTGTCAAACTCATTTTAGATCGGGGGCCACATGGAGAAAAATCTACTCCCAAATGGGCCGGACTGGTAAAATCACGGCACTATAACTTAAAAATAAAGACAACTTCAGATTGTTTTCTTTGTTTAAAAATAGAACAAGTACATTCTGAAAATAGAATAGAATGCCTTTTATTGTCACTATTCACAGGTACAATGAGATTAAAAGCGACTCCAGTACAGTGCGACCGTCTACAAATATGCAAAACATAGGACGAAAATAAAAATAGTGCAAAAGGAGGTAAGGTGCACAGTCCAGTCCTGAGAACGAATGTTCTGAATGTGTTGTTTAAATTTGAAATATTATACTATATACATACTGTATATACAGAAGCTTTCAGACTGTGGGTGGAAAGTAAAAATTGCACACAGAGAAGCACTAAACTATAAAATCAGTGCCTATGAGAGTTCACCATAGTTATGGCTTTAGGGAAAAAAACTATTCTTGAGTCTGTTTGTCTTAGACCTGATGACCCTGTAGCGCCTTCCTGAGGGCAGCAGGTCAAACAGGTCAAAGCCAGGGTGAGAGCTGTCCTTGATAATGTTTGTAGCTCTGCTGAGTAGGGGTGTAACGGTACACAAAAATGTCGGTTCGGTACGTACCTTGGTTTAGAGGTCACGGTTCGGTACATTTTTGATACAGTAAGAAAACAACAAAATATACATTTTTTGGTTATTGATTTACCAAATTTGTAAACAATGGCTTTATCCTTTTAACATTGGGAACACTATAATAATTCTGCCCACATTAATCAACATTAAACTGCCTCAAGTTGTTGCTCAGATTAAATAAAATGACAAAACTTTTCTTCTACATATAAAAAGTGCAACATTAAACAGTTTCAAGTCAACTCATAATGCTTAATTTATTACAGCATTTGGGAAGCCTGTAGTTGATTTTTATTATGTAAATGTTATATTTTTATCAACATGTGATAGCAGGGACCCTACCATTCAAAACTAGGCTGCTCCATTACTAATGATTAATGTAACTATAGCTGAAAAAATAGTACAATAGCAATAGGAGAGACTATTCATCCCTGAACACCATGGAGTTCATGTAGGCATTATGATGCAGTTACATTATTATATCAACTATCAGAGACAGAAACTCTTCATTGAACATACTGTCCTTTTTTGCTGCTTCAACACAGAAAAAGGTAAAGTGAAATAACAGACAGACAGGGCTTTGCTGTCCGTAACACACACACACACACACACACACCGCAAAATGAGCTAACATTACGCTAAAAGCAAATTAGCCTTCACCTCAAGCCAGGACTGCGAGCAAGCTGAAGCTGCCGTTTATGTTTCTAGAACGTCAACGGGCTCATAGTGATGTTAATAGTAGTTGACTGGGAGGTGTTCATTATAATTTGGGGAGAGTCCGCTGTCTGATGCTTACCTGCTAAACGCTAAGCACTGACTACATGCGCTCTGAATACGCACTGCTGATTGGCTGTTACCGCTCTGTTTGTAACCAATCAGATGGTTGTGTGGGTGGGACAATGCTGGATGCTGTGTAGAGTACTGACAGAGACAGGCAGAAGGAAGCGGAGCAGCTTGTTAAGACTTCAGCTTAGGCGGCTCGTGTGGAAACTCGTTCGGTACATCTCCGAACCGAACCCCCCGTACCGAAACGGTTCAATACAAATACACGTACCGTTACACCCCTACTGCTGAGGCAACGAGAGGTGGAAATGTCTATCAGGGAGGGGAGAGGGCAGCCGATGATCCGCTGTGCTGCCTTTACCACTCTCTGGAGCCTCTCCCCCCTGTCTGCAGCGGTGCAGCTGCCGTACCATGCTGTGATGCAGTATGTCAGCAGGCTCTCAATGGATGAGCGTTAGAAGGTCAGCAGCAGGTTGGAGTCCAGGTTGTACTTCTTGAGGACTCTCAGGAAGTGCAGCCGCTGCTGAGCCTTCTTAGTGATGACATTAGTGTTATCTGTTGTCAGAGATAAGGACGCCAAGAGACCGAATGGTGTGGACCCTCTCCCACACACTCACCATTTATGTAGAGGGGGGCTAGGTCAGTGCTGTGTTTCCTGAAGTTGAGGACGATCTTGGTTTTCTTGGTGTTCAGATCAAGGTTGTTCTCTGAGCACCAGTCTGCCAACTTTCGGACCTCCTCTCTGTAGGCTGCCTCGTCCCCCTTTTGAGATGAGTCCGACCACCGTAGTGTTGTCCGCGAACTTCACTATGAGGTTGTTGTTGTGGGTCGGACTGTAGTCGTAAGTGTAGAGGCAGTACAGAAGAAAATGTACAAATCATAATGTTGTTGGGTTTTTATTACACTTACGTGTTGCGGTTGATAGTATTCTATCTTTATTTGTCGCTATTTATACTTTCTGAATAAATTATGTGATAATGTTCATCAGTCAACTCATTGGTGTTAATTTTCAATCTATCAAGATAAAAAATAATAGCAATATCAAATTACAGGATATTATTTATGTAGTTTGCTCATTTTCCTCGACTGATGTACTAACATGTGGTTTATTTTATTTTTTTTACATACCGTATTTTTCGGACTATAAGTCACAGTTTTTTTCATAGTTTGGCCGGGCTCCAGTGCGACTTATATATGTTTTTTTCTTTTTTTTATTATGCATTTTCGGCAGGTGCGGCTTATACTCCGGTGCGACTTATACTCCGAAAAATACGGTATGTAGCATAATCTACAAAGATACAAAGAATTGCTATTGCGACATCTAGTGAACACATTTAGAACCGCAGTTTCTTTCATTCAAAAATTTCAGCTAAATGTTATACTTAGCAAACTCATCCCGCGGGCCAGTTAAACCTGTAGGCCCGCGGGCCGTACGTTTGACACCCCTGAAATAGAATATCACTCGGAATTGCCTTGTGGAAAATATCACACTGTATGTGAAGGTACTCTCAATACGTCCTAAATGTACTAATAACAGCCTGTGCTTCTGCATAACAGCATTCCTGTGTCGGAGGACTCCTCCGTTGGGTCCGATGCCAAATGATGACATTGACGTGACAAACATTGACACGGTCGAGAAATACCGCAGCTACAACCGCTACTTCAGACATTCTGAAGAGGTGAAGGGAAAACCCGTCTGGTGGAAGACCTACCAAGAGTATTTGGAGAAGGACGATCCTGAACATGGTGAGAAATAGTGGATGATGGCGCTATAGGTATCCAAGCCTTCTTTGGTTAACAATCCCTCTCTATGTCTTTGTGTTTTGCAGGTGCTGAGCAAGTGGACATTGGACTGCCTCGTGATAGCTCTTCGAAAAGCAAAGTGGTGAGGGAGAGGAAAAAAATAATTAAGGAGAACAAGAAGAATGTGGACCTTGAGAGGGCTTGTCGTTTGCGCACACGTAAGTTCATTAGCAAAAAACTTTAAACAGTACAGACAATATTTTAAGTAACTCTGATGTGAATCAAAGCTGTTATTCCTTTCTAGACCACAAACGATCTGAGACTAAATCAGATGCGCCTCTGCTGGTTGCAGCCCAGTAGTGCAGTTTGTTTTGCATCAGTTCCTTTAAAATACAATCAAACAATTTCATGCAATAGTCAAAACTAGGGTTGTGCTTTATAGACGATATATGATGTAAATTATATACATTTGGCTGACGATAGAGCTTTTAATATTATTGTTATATTTTGAAAATGTATGTTGATGACACATTCTTGCTGCGTCCTGCAAATTTGACAGCAACAAGCAAATGGCCGCGTCCTCAAATGTGGCATTCTTGCTTGCGGCTAATGTCCCTCAACAGTACAAAGCCACTTCTAAGTCATCAATTCTCGCCTCCATGGCGACAAATACTATATATTTCTTACAAGTAGGTACCATTATCACTGGAGGACGAAGAATAGCTAAACCTGCTACAGTACACACTGTAGTAGTGTATGCTAACCGCTAAATAGTGCTCTTAAATGTAAACAAAGGTAGGCGGGTCTATCTAAACTCCGACAGTAACGATGCCAAGTATTTTATCAGTATACAGTCAGATAATGGTTGGTTGGATATTTTTTCATTATCCAAAAATCTTTTGTCGATTTTGTTATTGTTTACAAACTCAGGAAATAGGTGTCTGTAAACAGGAGTGGCTTTAAGGGCAAAAACCAAAGGTTTTAAATCAGAGCTAATAGGTAGGGAATTATTTGAGTACCGTATGTATTTGATATTATCACACTGCCATCTTGTGTTTTTGTCTGAATATAATTGTGATCAAAAGGGAAATTATTCAATAACATTGAACATTTCAGTATAATCATTGGTATGATCAATACTGCTCCTGTAACTACTTAGTATAGGATCCATACCAAAATGTGTAGTAAATGATTGTTATATTTAACACAAAGGTCGATAGAACCATGTTACAACAGAAAGTAAACGGCTATAAACAGTAAATTAGCAAGTAGATTTAAAATAATTTTGACAAACTAATACAACCGGAAATGATGCAATATGTGACTGCATGCCTCAGCAGCTAAATTAGGAACCTTTGTAACACGTTTTAAAATGGTTGTATTATTTATATGCCAAGAAATATGCTGTGATATATTGTTATCGCAAGAGGATGCAATGTATACCGCGATATTGATTTTAGGATTTCACCCATCCATAGTCACAACTCTAATCAATGATGACTATTTCTCCACTTAAAATTAGTTTAGCTTCAGACATTTAGCTCTACTTTAAGTCAAATGTTAACAACAATTACTTTGATAATTAGTTCCTTTTTCTCTTTTTGCCCCCCAGTTAAGATATCTGTGGATCGCGTGCAGGAAAGGTGGGAGAATAGCAGCGGTTGCTTTCATGTAAAAAGACTGGCTGAACATTACGGCGTCTTCAGAGATCTTTTCCCCAAGGCATATTTCCTGCCTCGAGTCCCACTGCGGGTCTGCTACAGCCAGGGAACTGATAGCCAAGTGCATTATGGGAATCAGCTGACACCTACGGAAGTATGTCAAAATAATGAATTTTTAAAAAACTATTTCATTGTCTTAAAATTGTTTTCAACTTTATACTTATTTTTCTTCATCACTCAGGCAGCATCCACCCCTGTGGTCAGCTTTAAAGCGGATGAGGGTTCCCTTTGGACCCTCTTGCTCACCTCACCAGGTTAGGCTGCCTTTTTTCTTTGACAATTATTTCATTTTTGATGTGTATCAAACACATTTTTCCTTTTTTCAGATGAACATCTTCTCGATAATGACTCTGAATACTTGCACTGGCTTGTGTAAGTATGTGATAATGTTTGTTGATGATCCATTCTAGCAGTGTCCCGCAAATGAGCACTGTAGTGTCCTTTTTAGCCAAACTCCCTCCACAGCGCAAAGCCGGTTTTAACTCAGCAATTCTTCCCTCCATTGCGACAAATAAACTACATTTCCAACAAGTTCAAGTATAACTGGAGGACAACAAATAGCTAAACATGCAACACAGAGGAGGATACAATAAGCTATGCTAACAGTTAAGCTAAAGCTCTTGAATGTAAACAAAGGTGGGCGGATTGATAACATTTAAAGTGCCAGTATCAGTATTTCTAACTTATTTTTAACCATTTTAACAGCCTTTCTAACCTGTTTCAAAATGTTTCTATTACCTAATAATAATGTATTGTGATATACTGTATATATCATTATCACAGGAGGCTGCATTATATGTCGCAATTAAATTTTTAAGTAATAATACCCATCCCAATTGAATACATATAATTGTGTATTGTATCATGGTAATTGAACAATACCTGAATGAAAGGCAATTTCCCAGCATATTTGTATATCTAACAAAGACATACACCTCAGGATAGGCTGATTTTGCTAAATAACATTATTGTCAGCATTATTTTGAAACTAATATATATATATATATGCAAGTAACCCTTTCAAATGCAATAAACTTATATTTTTTATCATTGTAATTGGAAGATCAAGAATTTTTGATTATCGGAAATACTATTAGTAAACAAAAAATAGAATGCACTCTCAATCTCAATTGTTAAGAAATATTTAATACATTTCTAATAACTTGAATAATATTGAATATCTTCAATATTTTTTTCCCTAGTTTAGGAAAAACTGTCTCGGGTGTTTTTTTGCTCATTCAGTTGGAAAACGAAATATTCCCACAACTGGAAGTTTGGCTTTGCAATCATCTTTTTACCTCGTAATTATTGTTACCTTTGGTGTTTCTCACTAGCAAGGCTGTGTTCCTGTTAGAAGCTAACTCACAGAGATAAAGATTGTGGATGACTGACAAGAGGGTTCACTCCCTTCATTTAATGCTGCTGATAAATGAATGGGTTCAGGTGCCGAGAGCGATGCACAGCGTGAACCCCTGTTTTGAAGCGAGAAACGAAAAAAACAAACACGAGGACATGGCAATTTATCGATGCCGGCAAACTTGTCGAGATAATTTTCGATAATTGTCCGATTAATTCCTATTCTTCTTTTGTGTGTCATCATCAGATGTTTAGCTCAGTAGCGCATAGCCACGCCCTCGTCTCAGGTACCCACAATAAAAAGGCCGACCTCCGAGGGTGGGTTATACAGGGGACAGGAGGTGATTACCTGGTCAGCGAAATTACTTGTGAGACACTGTTCCTCACTTACCAGCACCATCAGAACACTCTCTGTTTGTTACTATAAAAAATATTTACAATTTAAAGAAGAGACATATAATCTAAGTATATGCAGGTGAGCGGAATGCCGAACAGAGAATCTCCTGTATAGGCTTTTTTTTTTTGCAGCAAATGACACATGTTTCTACAGTGGGAACATACCAGGCGGAGCCGTTCAGGCTGGAGAAGAACTGTGTCACTACCTGCCACCTTTTCCTGCAAGAGGAACAGGTTTCCATCGCTACATCTACATCCTTTTCAAGCAGGAGGGAGCCATCCACTTCCAGGAAGATATAAGAACGTCACCATGGTAACTAAAAAAAACAAAGAAACATTGCCCACATTGACATGCATGTTCCTCCTTTTTGCGGTCCCGCAGTATATCTACAATTAAACCACTTCTTCTTTTTATTTTATCGCTGAAGGTGCGGTGCGCTCAGTGGTTAGAGGCTGCACTTACTCTGATCAAGATGCAAAAAAATGCATACTTAAAGGAGTTTTTTTTTTATTCAAGAAATATTGAAAAAACAAATGTCATTAAAAAAATATTAAATGACACCAAAAACCATCTATTGAATTTGTTTCAATCAGACTTTTAAGTCCTATGAAACATCTATAAAATATTGTTTCTGAATACACGGTATGTCTAATATTTTTGATTTCTCAACACCCAAAATGTTGACACACACACTGTGCAGCGTGAGCACTAATACTGCAGCCGTAAGTGGAACTGACAGTTTGCACGTCCTTTCCACGCTAAATAGTGCTCGCAAAACAGCAGTGAGTGTTGATAAATCACATTGCACCTTCTAATTAATATCTTCTCCTCCCAGTATTGTGGGTGTTTTGATGATCAACATATATTTTGCATATTAATGAAGACAGACTCAAATCGGATTGCACACCATATTCTGCTCACTTAACAGAAGCAATTCACTTTGCACATGTTTAGTAGCTCAGCTTTGCGTGTGCTACCAGGTTTGCACGTGTTTTAGTACACGCAAAACCTTAGTAAATCAGGCCCCTAGTACACTGGGAATATTTTATCAGGCGATCCAATCGTTGACGCAAATGATTTATATTTGAGGAATCACATTCATTTTAAAGACGTATTCTTTATTTGAGCGATCATGCTCCTGGTTTGGACTTGGTATAAAACTGTAGAGGCGCGATCACATTATTTGCAACTTAACAAGTGACATCTTCTTACAAACCCACAAACATTTTTTTCGACGACTTCTACCTTGAGCATGATTCAGTTGTATTGAATCTCGTAAAATTGCTCAGGCAGCTTACCTCATTTTTGGTCATTGCAAGTAACACAATGTATGTTCCTCTTCTTTTCAGCCATTCCCTAGCCGATCGAACGTTTAAAACGGTGGACTTTTACAGAAAGCACCAGGACAGCATGACACCTGCAGGGTTGGCATTCTTCCAGTGCCAATGGGACGAATCCGTCACCAGCACCTTTCATAACACACTCAGTGAGTCACACTAATGACTAAGATCAAGTCTTACAAGATTACACTTTTGAAAGTTTCATCATGTCAACTTTACTTCTTTGCCTTTTGATGTTGAAATATCGGTCATATCTTCTCCTGTAGATATGAGGGAGCCAGTGTTTGAGTTCATCCGTCCTCCAGTTTATCATCCACCACAAGTGAAATACCCACATGGACAACCCCTACGCTACCTGGATAGATACAGAGATGGAAAAGAACAAACCTATGGCATATACTGATGATCAGACATACACACAAAATGACACATTTCATTTGTTTCATAGCATATGAAGAAATAAACTGTCAGGTGATCACACTTGTCCTATGTTTTTGGGTTGAATTAAAACAATGCTTTTGTTATGAGTAGTCGTGTATCTTTAAGAAACCATTTCCACATGAATAGCTCTGCATAAAGTCTTAAGTGAAGTAGATAAAAATCCTGAAATACTGTACATCTATTTTCAAAATTCCTATTCTTTAAATCAGGGGTGTCAAAACTTGTTTTTGCAGTCATGGCCGCCCTCAGAGGGCTGCTTGTAACTGAATAACGTATAGATATAAATGTATAAGGATATGCCTCATGATATTGTTACACAATTGCCTATGCATTTAATTAATGATTTTCTATACCTACAATAAAAAAAAAACTGTAGATTTGTGGCAAAAAACGGGAATTCTGTAAATTCTGTCGCCAGAATTTACAGTGTTTATTTTACAGCATATTACTCAATCACTGTTTTTTACGATGAATGAGGTAGGTGCCTTTTTTAAATGTAAAATTTGTTTTTACAGTGAATTACTGTAAATGGAAATACAACACCACAGTTCTTTCTACATTAAAATTTAATGACTGAGCTGCCAGTTTTTTTACTGAAACATCTATCGCCAATTTTACAGTGTACAATTTGATGGATAACTTGCCTTGAAGATATTTAAGTATTTATTTAAATTTTAATAAAATGCTTTGAATGTATGATAGTATAATATTTGTGACATTAGATAATAGTAAATTTTAAAATTGTATGCAACTGTATGCAGTACATGTATTTTTTTTCTGTCAAAATGAAAATAGAAAGACATTTCCATGCTTGTGCGAGTCATATAAAATGATGTGGTGGGCCCAATCTGGCCCTCAGGTCTTAAGTTTGACACCTGTAGTTTATATTGACTGCATAATTTGTAACATCTTGACCCATCTGTAGTGAAAACTACAGTACAAGAATCAATCAGTTTTCCTAAGGGAAAGATAAACAAATCATGATAAATGCAAAAAATGCAATTGTCCATGATATAGTGTACCGTACAATTAATTATCATGCATTGCAACACTTGAAGTGCATGTATCACTTAAGTATTTGCAATATTTACAGATATTTTACCTTTAAAATATTACAATAATTGGAATATATACCGGATATATAATGTCAGACTTGGAACTGCGGGTAGTATTTCATTTAAAATATATTCATACTATTTTGACACATTTATTAAAATAAAAAAATAACAATTTTCTGAAAGATTTGAACTCTGTTTTGAAATGGAAAAATACATTAAAAATATATTTTTTTGTTTGAACATTAAATACATTGGTAGCTATATTGCACAATCACAATTTCATGAGAGTTAAACTTATACTGTATGTACTTTAATATTACACATAAATTAATGTTCAGGGAAATACACAGAATACCGTGGACCGACACCGCTGTACGAGTGACACAGCATGTATGGTATGGGTTTTATGTTTGAAACATGCTTAAGTTACATTAAATAACATTTTCACAATTCAACATGTCTGTAGGAAGAAGCAGATCTTATTTAATCCTACTCTTTCTCCATATCTATTACTGAACATTTATTTACACCATTTACAATATTTGGTTTGCTTACATTTTGTCATTCAAAATGTGTTTTACTTCTTGCGTAAAGAAAGACAGGAAGGTGTTGAAAAAATTAAATATAAATAAAACGAGTAAGTTTCCAAAAATATTAACACTACGGAGTATAGCTTCTGCGCTATTGAGGAACATGAATGTTATAATTACGATTAAAGTTTTATAAAACAGGAATAAATTAATGATGAATAGAAAATAAATGAGCCATTAAACAGAACAAGGACATTGAGAATAAATATATAGGGGTCAAAAGTTTGATTGAATTGCACAATTGTTGAGTAATTTCTTTCTGGAAATAGGTCAAATTATAACTTATAGATCACATTCAAAGGATGACATGTATTGCTAAAGACTGATTAACTTGGCATGATCTATGTTATTGTAAAGGTGTTGATAACTTCAAGATGCATTAAGGTTTTGTTAGTTGCCTTTTATTTCCTTGTCAAAATTTGATTTCATTTATTTGAAACAGCAGAACTGACAACATTTCTCAAAAAGTGTACAAAATAAATTGTTAATAAATAAAATAATACAAGTAAAATCTCATTATAAGATGGAAATGAGATCAAATGAAATATTAATAAAATTAAGATTTAATAGTCACATATATAGTTAGCACTTTATAACAGTAAGTGGTTCTTACTTAAAGGTGATTATATTGCAGAAGAAAATATTTTGCCAGAATATTTTGAATCTGAATGGATTTTCCACCATTATAATTTGCTTGGGAAGGAGATACTATTCATACATGCCATTATCTCATATTTTATTTTAGTGTGATTTGTTTCAACTTTACGTAAAACACATTTATTTGCAGAAGCATGATGATGTATATCCAAGCTAAACACTAAATATAAGATAATGCCATCATACTAGATGTCTTTGACAACTAGGAGAGTAATTAAAGCTAATTAGGAGCAGCTGCGTCACCTGCTATAAAGACCTCATGTGGTCCCACTAACTTTCTGACTCTGGCTGGCGCAATGGACACGGCGTGGCTCTTAATGGTCCTGGTGCATACTGTCTTGATTGACAAAGGTAATGCTTCTTGTTTTAACCCAACTTGTGTTTAAAATGTTGTCTTTTCTCTATATCAAGTGTTTGCTTATCTGCAGGACCCTGTTTGACACTTGATGGCACCAAATCGAAACCCAATGGGGACCTTGACAAAGGAGGTGAGTTATGAGAACATAATTGATAACGGACAAGGCAATTGTGGTTTTAAGATCGCTTATTTTTGTTGTATTACAGTAATGTATGCTAACAACTCCGTTAAGAGGGTTTATGAATTTCTTCAGTCAATGAAGTCCATGTTGGAAAAGCAAGTTAAAGAAGGTGAGAAAGTTTAAGCAGTATGGACAACTTGGAAAAAAATTGATCTGTCACAAATGTCATAGAATGTTTAGAACTAACGGTATTCTTGAAATTGTCTTTCAAATTGTAGTACAAATGGAAACTAAAGAAGTGGAAACGGACGCATTGCTGGGCTTAAGAGACATTTTCCAAGTAAACAAGCTGAAAGGACAAAATACAGTGACTGATTTATTTCAGCAAATGTCCAATGTCCAGAATGAAAACTACACCCACAGCCACCACCAGAGTGACGACAAGGGCCATGACAACTCAAGCCACTGGCACCGGAGTGACGACATGGGCCACAATGTGACTTCTGATGACCACTTTGACCACTCAAGCCACGGCCACCACCAGAGTGACGACATGGGCCACAATGTGACTTCTGATGACAACTCAAGCCACAGCCACCACCAGAGTGACATGGGCCATCACCATGACAACACAAGCCACGGCCACCACCAGAGTCACGACATGGGCCACAATGTCACTTCTGATGACCACTATGACAACTCAAGCCACGGCCACCACCAGAGTGACGACATGGGCCACAATGTAACTTCTGATGACCACTATGACAACTCAAGCCACGGCCACCACCAGAGTGACATGGGCCATCACCATGACAACTCAAGCCACGGCCACCAAAATGACATAGGCCACAATGTGACTTCTGATGACCACTCAAGCCACAGCCACCACCAGAGTGACATGGGCCATCACCATGACAACACAAGCCACGGCCACCACCAGAGTCACGACATGGGCCACAATGTCACTTCTGATGACCACTATGACAACTCAAGCCACGGCCACCACCAGAGTGACGACATGGGCCACAATGTAACTTCTGATGACCACTCAAGCCACGGCCACCACCAGAGTGATAACATGGGCCACAATGTGACTTCTGATGACCACTATGACAACTCAAGCTACGGCCACCACCAGAGTGACATGGGCCATGACAACACAAGCCAAGGCCACCAAAACGACATGGGCCACAATGGGACTTTTGATGACCACTATGACAACTCAAGCCACGGCCACCATCAAAGTGACATGGGCCATCACCATGACAACACAAGCCACGGCCACCACCAGAGTCACGACATGGGCCACAATGTCACTTCTGATGACCACTATGACAACTCAAGCCACGGCCACCACCAGAGTGACGACATGGGCCACAATGTAACTTCTGATGACCACTCAAGCCACGGCCACCACCAGAGTGATAACATGGGCCACAATGTGACTTCTGATGACCACTATGACAACTCAAGCTACGGCCACCACCAGAGTGACATGGGCCATGACAACACAAGCCAAGGCCACCAAAACGACATGGGCCACAATGGGACTTTTGATGACCACTATGACAACTCAAGCCACCGCCACCACCAGAGTGATGACATGGGCCACAATGTGACTTCTGATGACCACTATGACAACTCAAGCCACAGCCACCAAAATGACATGGGCCACAATGTGACTTCTGATGACAACACAAGCCACGGCCACCACCAGAGTCACGACATGGGCCATGACAACACAAGCCACGGCCACCAAAATGACATGGACCACAATGTGACTTCTGATGACCACTATGACAACTCAAGCCACAGCCACCATCAGAGTGACGACATGGGCCACAATGTGACTTCTGATGACCACTACGACAACTCAAGCCACGGTCACCACCAGAGTGATGACATGGGCCACAATGTGACTTCTGATGACCACTATGACAACTCAAGCCACAGCCACCACCAGAGTGACATGGGCCATCACCATGACAACACAAGCCACGGCTACCAAAATGACATGGGCCACAATGTAACTTCTGATGACCACTATGATAACTCAAGCCACAGCCACCACCAGAGTGACATGGGCCATCACCATGACAACACAAGCCATGGCTACCAAAATGACATGGGCCACAATGTGACTTCTGATGACTACTACAACTCAAGCCACGGCCACCATCAGAGTGACGACATGGGCCACAATGTGACTTCTGATGACAACTCAAGCTACGGCCACCACCAGAGTCACGACATGGGCCATCACCATGACAACACAAGCCACGGACACCAAAATGACATGGGCCACAATGTGACTTCTGATGACCACTATGACAACTCAAGCCACGGCCACCACCAGAGTGACATGGGCCATCACCATGACAACACAAGCCACGGCTACCAAAATGACATGGGCCACAATGTAACTTCTGATGACCACTATGACAACTCAAGCCACAGCCACCACCAGAGTGACATGGGCCATCACCATGACAACACAAGCCATGGCTACCAAAATGACATGGGCCACAATGTGACTTCTGATGACTACTACAACTCAAGCCACGGCCACCACCAGAGTGACGACATGGGCCACAATGTAACTTCTGATGACCACTACGACAACTCAAGCCACGGCCACCACCAGAGTGACGACATGGGCCACAATGTAACTTCTGATGACCACTATGACAACTCAAGCCACAGCCACCACCAGAGTGACATGGGCCATCACCATGACAACACAAGCCACGGCTACCAAAATGACATGGGCCACAATGTGACTTCTGATGACTACTACAACTCAAGCCACGGCCACCACCAGAGTGACGACATGGGCCACAATGTAACTTCTGATGACCACTACGACAACTCAAGCCACGGCCACCACCAGAGTGACGACATGGGCCACAATGTAACTTCTGATGACCACTATGACAACTCAAGCCACAGCCACCACCAGAGTGACATGGGCCATCACCATGACAACACAAGCCACGGCTACCAAAATGACATGGGCCACAATGTGACTTCTGATGACTACTATAACTCAAGCCACGGCCACCACCAGAGTCACGACATGGTCCACAATGTGACTTCTGATGACAACTATAACTCAAGCTACGGCCACCACCAGAGTCACGACATGGGCCATCACCATGACAACACAAGCCACGGCCACCAAAATGACATGGGCCACAATGTGACTTCTGATGACCACTATGACAACTCAAGCCACAGCCACCACCAGAGTGACATGGGCCATCACCATGACAACACAAGCCATGGCTACCAAAATGACATGGGCCACAATGTGACTTCTGATGACTACTACAACTCAAGCCACGGCCACCATCAGAGTCACGAGATGGGCCATCACCGTGACAACACAAGCCACGGCCACCAAAATGACATGGGCCACAATGTGACTTCTGATGACCACTACTACAACTCAAGCCACGGCCACCACCAGAGTGATGACATGGGCCACAATGTCACTTCTGATGACCACTATGACAACTCAAGCCACGGCCACCATCAGAGTGACATGGGCCATCACCATGACAACACAAGCCACGGCCACCAAAATGACATGGGCCACAATGTGACTTCTGATGACCACGACGACAACTCAAGCCACGGCCACCACCAGAGTGACGACATGGGCCACAATGTAACTTCTGATGACAACTCAAGCCACGGCCACCACCAGAGTGACGACGTGGGCCACAATGTAACTTCTGATGACCACTATGACAACTCAAGCCACGACCACCATCAGAGTGACATGGGCCATCACCATGACAACTCAAGCTACGGCCACCATCAGAGTGACATGGGCCATCACCATGACAACACAAGCCAAGGCCACCAAAACGACATGGGCCACAATATGACTTCTGATGACCACTACGACAACTCAAGCCACGGCCACCACCAGAGTCACGACATGGGCCATGACAACACAAGCCACGGCCACCAAAATGACATGGGCCATCACCATGACAACACAAGCCACGGCCACCAAAATGACATGGGCCATCACCATGACAACAC
This sequence comes from Nerophis lumbriciformis, assembly GCF_033978685.3. Lineage (NCBI taxonomy): Eukaryota > Metazoa > Chordata > Actinopteri > Syngnathiformes > Syngnathidae > Nerophis > Nerophis lumbriciformis. The sequence goes on along the minus strand of NC_084558.2, from coordinate 16,508,100 downwards.
AAGCCAAGGCCACCAAAATGACATGGGCCACAATGTGACTTCTGATGACCACTACGACAACTCAAGCCACGGCCACCACCAGAGTGACGACATGGGCCACAATGTGACCTCTGATGACCACTATGACAACTCAAGCCACAGCCACCATCAGAGTGACATGGGCCATCACCATGACAACTCAAGCTACGGCCACCATCAGAGTGACATGGGCCATCACCATGACAACACAAGCCAAGGCCACCAAAACGACATGGGCCACAATGTGACTTCTGATGACCACTACGACAACTCAAGCCACGGCCACCACCAGAGTCATGACATGGGCCATCACCATGACAACACAAGCCACGGCCACCAAAATGACATGGGCCACAATGTGACTTCTGATGACTACTACAACTCAAGCCACGGCCACCATCAGAGTGACGACATGGGCCACAATGTGACTTCTGATGACAACTCAAGCTACGGCCACCACCAGAGTCACGACATGGGCCATCACCATGACAACACAAGCCGCGGACACCAAAATGACATGGGCCACAATGTGACTTCTGATGACCACTATGACAACTCAAGCCACGGCCACCACCAGAGTGACATGGGCCATCACCATGACAACACAAGCCACGGCTACCAAAATGACATGGGCCACAATGTAACTTCTGATGACCACTATGACAACTCAAGCCACAGCCACCACCAGAGTGACATGGGCCATCACCATGACAACACAAGCCATGGCTACCAAAATGACATGGGCCACAATGTGACTTCTGATGACTACTACAACTCAAGCCACGGCCACCACCAGAGTGACGACATGGGCCACAATGTAACTTCTGATGACCACTACGACAACTCAAGCCACGGCCACCACCAGAGTGACGACATGGGCCACAATGTAACTTCTGATGACCACTATGACAACTCAAGCCACAGCCACCACCAGAGTGACATGGGCCATCACCATGACAACACAAGCCACGGCTACCAAAATGACATGGGCCACAATGTGACTTCTGATGACTACTATAACTCAAGCCACGGCCACCACCAGAGTGACGACATGGGCCACAATGTGACCTCTGATGACCACTATGACAACTCAAGCCACAGCCACCATCAGAGTGACATGGGCCATCACCATGACAACTCAAGCTACGGCCACCATCAGAGTGACATGGGCCATCACCATGACAACACAAGCCAAGGCCACCAAAACGACATGGGCCACAATGTGACTTCTGATGACCACTACGACAACTCAAGCCACGGCCACCACCAGAGTCATGACATGGGCCATCACCATGACAACACAAGCCACGGCCACCAAAATGACATGGGCCACAATGTGACTTCTGATGACCACTACGACAACTCAAGCCACGGCCACCACCAGAGTGACGACATGGGCCACAATGTAACTTCTGATGACCACTATGACAACTCAAGCCACGGCCACCACCAGAGTCACGACATGGGCCACAATGTAACTTCTGATGACCACTATGACAACTCAAGCCACAGCCACCATCAGAGTGACATGGGCCATCACCATGACAACTCAAGCTACGGCCACCATCAGAGTGACATGGGCCATCACCATGACAACACAAGCCAAGGCCACCAAAACGACATGGGCCACAATATGACTTCTGATGACCACTACGACAACTCAAGCCACGGCCACCACCAGAGTCACGACATGGGCCATGACCACACAAGCCACGGCCACCAAAATGACATGGGCCATCACCATGACAACACAAGCCACGGCCACCAAAATGACATGGGCCATCACCATGACAACACAAGCCACGGCCACCAAAATGACATGGGCCATCACCATGACAACACAAGCCAAGGCCACCAAAATGACATGGGCCACAATGTGACTTCTGATGACCACTACGACAACTCAAGCCACAGCCACCACCACAGTGACATGGGCCACAATGTGACTTCTGATGACAACTCAAGCTACGGCCACCATCAGCGTGACATGGGCCATCACCATGACAACACAAGCCATGGCCACCAAAATGACTTGGGCCACAATGTGACTTCTGATGACCACTATGACAACTCAAGCTACAGCCACCATCAGAGTGACCTGGGCCATCACCATGACAACTCAAGCCACAGCCACCAAAATGACAACGTGGACCCTCACCATGACAACATGGGTTACAATGTGACTTCTGATAACTCAAGTCACCAGAGTGACGACATGGGTCACAGCCTGACATCAAACTACCACAATGACAACTGAAGCCATGACAACGACCAAGTTGAGTTGGGCCACAAGGTGACATTTAAAGTGCAACGTCATTCAATCGGAGCAGTAATGTGACTATGCTTAATGTTCATAACGAAATGTGTTTTTTTTTTTTTTGTGCGGTGTCTAATGTCAGCAGGAAGAAAACATCAAGTATTTATGAAATCTGGATTTAAAAATAAACAAATTTACACCCAATTTTTATGCATTGCTTTTTAATTTGAAGTGCAAGTTGATTTAATACTTTTTATCCATCTAATGTTTAAGGTTTTAATATTTTATAGGTGTATAATTTACAAAGGTGATTAAAATAAGGCACTAAATTAGTACGCCATGTTGGCTGTAACACTAAAGTTCAAAACCTTGACATTGTTCTCAGTCTAATGAAGCTAAACTCTTTGTAAACTGGATGTACAGTTGGCTTCTATTTCTGTTCAAGTGTTTTTGTCCATTACAAGGTAATCTAAAATTGTGCTATTTTCTAAGACTGTTAAAACAATCTAGGAAAAAATACATTTGTAAGTACTTGAATCCCTATCAAGCAAAAATGTCCCCCAGAGACAGATGTGCCCATTAAGTACTCATTATTTCAACCATTTAGGTCAGTTTATTTATATAGCACATTTAAAAAAACCAAAAAAAAACCTGTTGGCCAAAGTGCTGTACAGACATACTGTAAGAGGGCCACAGTGTCACATTTACTTTGTAACACAGAAGGATGAATAAAATACGGTAGTAAAATATACCTTCAAAGAAGTGAAGGTTATCACCTAAAATGTACATTTAAAAAAAGATTGTCTAACTAGATCTGAATGCCGGAGTGACAATATGTTTAGCCTAGACTTAAATTGACTCAGACTGGGAGGACTTAATAGTGAAAGGTTGTTCCATAGTCTGGGCCCTGCCACTGAAATTACTCTTGTTTTTAGCCTAGTTTCTGGGGCAGCAAGGAGGATCTAGTCTGAAGACAGTCATGCTGGGACAATAAGGTTGCAGCAGCTCAATAAGATAGGGCGGGGCTTCTTGGTGTAGGCATTTAAAAAAAAAAAAAAAAAAAAAAAAAAAAAAATTTTTTAAATGACATCTAAAAGTAACGGAGCCAGTGAAGGAAAACCAGCCGAGGAGTAATGTGCTCACGTCGTTTGGTTTTGGTTAAAAGATGAGCGGCAGAGTTCTTTAAACGTCAATTCAAACCAAATGGATGTCAAACTAACAAGTACATACACAATAGACTCAAACCTACCATAAAAAAATTCAGGGGCTGAACTCTCAAAACGGTAGGAATCAAATATTTTCCTTCCTGTTGCAGCTTTGGTCAAAAACACCAATTTTACTGGACAACACATTTACGGTTTTTATATTTCATCAAACTCAATTTAATGCAAATACCACAATTTTCTTTGATATTTTTTCACATGATCTTGACACTCTTCCATGTGGGTCAAGGTTTGTCTTTGTCGATAAAATGTAATACAGCTTAGTGAAATCACTAAGCTGTATTCGGTGGTCACATCCAGGCAAGTTGCAGCATTTCTTCCACGGTCAGCAATTTTTCTCTGGGCTTTCCTGTCGACCCACTCCTCATTGTCTCCACACGGTCAATCTTCTCCCAGCCCGAAAAGGTTACAGGCTTAATTTCTACAGAGACGATAAAATGAAACAATGTGATGTCATTTGAAAATATATACAGTACAAAGTAGGATCTTGCAATCCTGCTGAAATAATGTGTGACTAACATTGACAATTATATGAAATAAGTAAAATGTCCGTCACTCTTGTATAGACAGCATACTTACATTTCAGAAGTGTGTGCTGTTTAGTGCATTACTAATGTATGAGGCAAAGGTGGAATACAGAATTTCTAAACCCCAACACCCACCCGTGTATTGCAAAAAAGCGAATAGATGCGCCCATAAAAAACCCTTAATCTCATCCTTTCAAAGCATCTACTTGCTTAAATCTTGAAATATCTTCTGGGACTGCGCCCTCTGCTGGATTTACAGCGGCAGCACTCTCAAACCCATCCATTTTCTACCACTTGTCCTTCTCAGGGTTGCATGGGGTGCTGGAGCCTATCCCAGCTGCACTCAGGCGTTAGGCAAGGTAGACCCAGGACAAGTCGCAGGGTCAACACAGACAACATTCACACTCACATTCACACACTGGGGCCAATTTAGTGTTGCCCTTCAACCTATCCCCCAGGTGCATGTCTTTGGAGGTGGGAGGAAGCTGGAGTACCCGGAGGGAACCCGCGCAGTCAAACCACTTCTTTAAATTACCGTTTTTAAAAATATTCATTCAAAACCGAGGGAAACAAAGTCAATACCAACTGCAAATACACAGATATATTCAAGTAAAATACCTCTCTTTTCAAGCAGATTTCTGATTTTTTGGGCACCGGATTTATCAGCAGAAAGGTCCAATTTTCCCGAGTCCATGTCTTCAATTAGGGATCGTGCCGTTTCAAAACTATTATTCATAGTAGTGGCTATCACGCCAGTTGGGCCAGTTTTAAGCCAGCCACTGCAGTAAAGACCTAGAAGCAAGGAACGATTTGACACATGCTTACTTATCTTTCTGATTTTAGCTCACTTGGTGCTGTATTTTTATAAAAGTACCTGCAGCTTGTTGAACACGGCCCATTAGGTTCGGGACTATAGCTTTTTGAGAGTCAAACGGCACCGATGGGTCAATGAGGAGGCTCTTGTAGCCAATACTGCTGATGACAAGGCCACAGGTCACGTCCTCCACTTCGCCAGTGAGCACTGCACGCGCTGCCTCACCTGAACCCTAACGTTAGACATGTCAATTCAGCAATCATCAGTCCAAGAAAAATGAAAATGAAAATCAGCTTACCTCCAGTTTGTTGACTGCCAGGCGGATGCCAGCCGTCCTGGTGCCATCAGCACTTGGAAGGACCTGGACTGGGCTCCGGAAGAATCGAAATCCCCAACTGCGTGAAGCCTTATTACTTTTTTCCTGCTCTTTTTCGGCTGGAAGCTCGATGGCTGCCTTCAACATCAACTCTGTGAGACGCTTTCGTGGTCTTGGTAAATCTGAAACAGCCATAGTGTAGGCAATGTTTTTTCTGATATCAAACTAAATGTACCTCCTAGTGTATATATATCATTTTTGACAACCAAGATTTAACTAAACAAAATCCGGTGTAACTTTTATAGGAAAGTCCAGATTCATTGGTACTTTTTAAACTAAGGTAAATGTTTTTATTTCTTTTTATACTGTATTTTGCTGTGGTTAACCTTTTCTTTAACTTTAAACTTTTTCTTACAGTTAAAGATACAAAATGACTTATCACGCCTTTGTCATTCCTGAGTAAAAAGTGTATTTTTTGTGTTAATATTAACAGTAAACTGCATCTGAGATTTGCAAGACTAATTCCGGGGTGTCAAACTCGTTTTCGTTGAGGGCCACATCGCAGTTATGGCTGCCATTTTGAGATTCCTGTAACACTGAATATATGTGAATAATGTTTAATTTCCTCACGATATTATTCCACAATTGCCGATGCATTTGATTATCTAATGCATGTTATTATATTTTTATTCCATACACATTGATCGATAACTTGCTTTGAAATCATAAGTCAGGGTGACAAGCAGAATTTAATAATTTTTATGTTAAAAGAAAAATGCTTGGAATATAAGTTAATGAAATGTTTGTGGCATGATCAGAGATGCGATTGCATACATGCACATTTTCTATCAAAATTGAAAGAACAAATAAAGTGCTTTATTGACACACATTGTTTCCAAGCTTTTTCAGGCCACATAACATGATGTGACGATCCAGATCTGGCCCTAGGGCCGAGAGTTTGACACCTGTAAACTAACTGATACTTAAAACATTGTTTTGAAATTACTCCCAAATTGCATTTCACCATTGATGTTACTATACACAAGTCTGAACATATAATAAACACATCTAATATTTACTAAAAAATAAAATTTAATCAATAATAAATGCTATAGTTTTTAACAAAGAACGTTATTTTATTTTGTAATCTAATAATATATAAATACAATATTATTTGTAATACTATAAATAAACTATTGAAATATACAAATTAGAAAATATAATATACATATTTATATTATTTATCTATATTAAGTACATTTAAATAAATACGTGTCTTTGAGTGTGTGTGTTTATATACTATATACTACAATGTATTTAATTTTATAATATGGTATATGTATTTTTGCCTCTATCCAGATTTTATGTATACCCTGAAGAAAGGAACAGGACTATTTTCTGAAACTAGAAGTGCATTATAATCCCACAATAACGTTACTGATCAATCCAGTTACAGTACTGACTTCGCTCACACAAAACTGTTTAATATTTATAATGATAGTGATAGATAGTGGTAAGTCCTCATCTTTCAGAATTAAGAAATGTACATGAGAAAGTATTTAAACAAACATTAATAGTTGGTTACTTTTATATTGTGTATGTGTTGATGTGGGTACAGACTGAATGAATACATTTAAGAAAACAAGCCAAGGTTGTTTGGAGTATTTGTATTGTGTTAACCCTCTTCCTCAACGCATAGTGATGACTAAAGAGAGAACACAAAGAGACGAGGAAGCACCTGTGTTACACTATTAGACAACTGACTGGTCGTTGCACATTTCCTATAACGGCAGCACTCTCTGCCTTTACTCAATTCACTAGGTATCATAATAAACCCTGAACTGTACTGTACATTCATCATCAAGTGTTTTTCACTATCAAGGACATGGCAAGCGGTCGGACGAATGAGGACAGATAACTGGGGGACAAATTGTTCAAAAAACAAACAAAAAAATAAAATAAAAGACTGCCTTTACTGCTCAAACGTGGAGGTGCAAGTTTTGATCAGGAAACCACAGCTTCTTGTCGTCATACTTTCGAATGTTTTTTCACGTGTGACTGCAAATTCAATGAAAAGTACAACTGCAACAATAGGCATTTTTGTATTTGTAAAAGCTTATTTTTAAACTATGTAATTATGTATATAGCAGACTAGTAGAATAGTGACTAGTGGACCAAAAGTAGATAGGTGCAAATGTGAGTATGAATGGTTGTTTGTTTATATGTGTCCTGTGATTGACAGGGTGTACCCCACCTGTTGCACACAGTCTGCTAGGATAGGCTCCAGCAGTATAGAAAATAGATGGATGGTTGGATTATATATTTGGTCAGCAGGTCTACCTACTGAATTGAGCAGTAAATGTATGATCCTAAAAGTAGAAAAAATAATTCAACTTTCACCTTGAAGAGCTTCACGGACACCATCAAAATCAGTTGGCAGCATTTGAGGCTTGGTCCCAGGCAGGTTGACCATTTCTCTGACCTCCTATAATAAACAAAATGCAAAATGTGTGTTTTCCAGTGAGATAACAATCCATACGAGGACAAATTATTGACCGTACTACATAAAACACGACCTCTTCTACTAATTTAACCTAACAGGCTTGGCCAAAAAGGGTTAATCAACAACGTTATAGACACACATAGCAGTTTCTTACACATATATGTTCACTTCCTGTTTTCAATTTGTAGCACAATTATACCAATGTTTTCTAAATACAACAGTTCTCTTCATAAATAGTTAAGTCAGTTACAATTCACATAAAGAGATGATTCATATCTTTATTTACAATAAATATCATTGTTCTTCTTCCTTATACATTGTAAACACTGTTAGAACCTCTTAAACTGCATTAAGTTAGTACATTATTTGACTTATTTGCTTAACCCATTCCATAATTTAATTCCACATACTAAAAGTTTTAAGTCTTTTACGTGCAAAGTACATTTTTCTCTGAGGTTATATTTTGCCTCCTTTGTTGAGAAGAATTTGTGTATATTCTTGGGTATCAGGTTACAGTTTGCTTTGTACATAATATTAGCTGTTTGCAAAAGCACCCAATCATTGAATTGCAATATTTTAATAAAGGGTTTGTAATTATGCTCTCTATATCCAACATTATGTACTATTCTAACTGACCTACTTTGTAACACTGTTAGTGAATGAATTGTACTTTGGTAGTTATTTCTCCATTTTTCTGGACCATAACTTAGATATGGTACACTAGCGAGCAGTAGAGAATGTGAAGTGATTTTTGGTCTAGAACATATTTTACTTTGTTTATTATATAAATATTTCTTGCCACCTTGTGTTATGTATTTTTATATGAGATTTCCAGTTCATTTAATCGTCAATTATTACTCCCAAAAATTGGATTTATTTTACCCTTTCAATGTCTACTCCGTCTATCTGTATTTGTGTTTGACATTCTTTTCTACTGTTACCAAATAGCATTATTTTCATTTTATTGAGATTCAAAGATAGTCTGTTTTTGTAAAACCATCTTTTTAATTTGTTCATTTCTTTTGGTATTTGTAATAGCTTCTGTGCGTTTTCCCTTGAACACACACAGACACTTATGTCTTCGGCATAAAATACTAATTTTAAGTCCTTTGTAACTTTACAAATATCGTTGATATAAAGATTGAACAATTTTGGTCCCAGTATTGATCCCTGGGATACGCCGCAAGATATCTCAAGGGCTGTTGACATACTATCACCTATTTTCACAAATTGCATGCGGTAGAAAATAGATGGATGGATGTCTTCCTGTTGGTTAAGTAGCTTCTTATCCAGTTTAAAACCAGCCTCTCTGATTACATATTGTTCTAATTTAGTAATTAAGATGTTATGATTGTTTGTGTCAAATGCTTTTGTTAGCTCCATAAATACTGCTGCTGCACTCTGTTTTCCATCTTTTGCATTGGTTATTTCCTCTATTATTTTGATAAATTCCATTGATGTTGAAATGTTAGCTCTGCATCTGTATTGGTTCTCTACAAATGTTCCACTTTTATTAATGAATGTGTCCAATCTGTTTTTAAATACTTTTTCGATGATTTTAGAAAATTGTGGAAGTAAGGAAACAGGTCTATAGTTTGTAAATTGGTGTTTGTCTCCAGTCTTATAAATTGGAACAACTTTGGCCATTTTCATTTTGTTTGGGAATTTGCCTGTTTGAAATGATGGATTGCTAATATACAATAAAGGCTCTGAAACTTCTTCAGTAACTTTTTTTATGGCTTTCATATATATTTGATGACAGTCAGTTGAGGTCTTGGATTTACATTTCTTTACAATTTTTTTTTCTTTTGTCACATTCTTGAGGAACATCGAATTGGGATTGATTGCATAGACAGAAATCCCAATTCAATGTTCCTCAAGAATGTGACAAAAGAAAAAAAAAATTGTCCAATCCACTTTACAATATTAAAAACAATATTAAAAACAATATTATGCTCCACCAATGACTGAATAAAAACAAAAAATAAATAAATATAAAACCAATATAAAAACAATATAAAAATAAATATTATTAAAAACGATTTTAAAGGGTAAAACCAATTAAAACAGTAAATAGAAATCAAAATGTATTAAAAAAAAAACACAGAGGACAACAGAGGATAGAAGACCACCCAACTCACGTAGTGTTAAAAGCCAAAGAATAAAAGTGGGTCTTAAGACGAGACTTAAAACACTCCACTGTGGAAGCAGTTTGAACATGGAGGGGCAGAGTGTTCCAGAGCTTAGGGCCAACCACAGAGAAGGCCCTGTCTCCCCTGGTTTTATGTCTTGTCTTGGGCAACCACGAGCAGGAGCTGGCTCTCGGACCTCAGAGCGCGCGCAGGAGTGTAAATTTGGATGAGGTCCGACATATACTGAGGTGCCAGTCCATGTAAAGCTTTAAAAACAAACAGCAAGGTTTTAAAATCAATTCTAAAATGAACAGGGAGCCAGTGCAAACTCTCAAGAATTGGGGTTATATGCTCGCGTTTCCTGGCCCCTGTTAAAAGTCGTGCTGCCGCGTTCTGGACTAACTGCAACCGGGAGAGAGCTTTTTGGCTAATGCCAGCATAAAGTGCATTGCAGTAGTCCAGGTGACTTGAAATAAAAGCATGCACGACTTGTTCAAAAAGGTTAAAAGATAAAAACGGTTTTACCTTTACTAAAAGACGAAGATGATAAAAACACGATTTTAAAACGCCGTCTATGGTGTCATTTATGTCCTCAACTGACTTGATCTGAAATCTTTTCAACTACTTCCTTCTTGTTGTCACTTTTTACATTTAAGAAGTATTCGGGGTAATCCCTCTTAACACCATTTTTTATAATACTATTTGATAACCCATGTTGCTCTCATAATATTTTTGTTCTTGTCTAATAAATGACTATAATATTAGTTTCTACATGTTCATAAAATGTTGGTTAGCTTGTTTTTATACGTTCTGCACTTATTTTTTGCTTCTATAGATCTTCAGCAATGTTACTCTGTAGTTTCCATCATAGATTGTAAAAACCGGTAGATGAACACTTATATCAGATATTAGCAAACTACTTGTTGTATTATTATCAAAATAATTTGTAAATATATTGTCAATAAGTGTGGCACTTTGCCCGGTGATTCTACCTGGTATTGTGATTATAGGATATAAACGTATACTATACATTGTGTCTATGAAGTTATCAATAGTTTTATGCTTAATAGTGTTAAGGAGGTCAATGTTAAATTGTCCACAAAAGATAATTACTTTTTGACTGATTTCAGTGAAGGTTACCTTGAACCAGTTTTCAAACTAGTCAATGTTTGACTTAGGTGATCTATATATAAAACTGATCAGTACGTTTTTGCTTTTCTCAATACATATTTCAATGGTTATACATTCCAAAATATTGTCAATAGCAAATGACATGTTATTCACCATTTTGTAGTTCAAGTCCTTCATCATGTACTACTACTACTCCTCCTCCTCCGTTCCTGTTGGTTCTGTTGATGTAATTTAGTTCACATCCCTCCAGTTCAAAATCTATTCCTTTTTTTCATCAATCCATGTCTCTGAGACAGCGATCACTTTGAAGGGGTTGTTGAATTTGTCCAAAAAATGTTTCATGGTGGGGTAATTTGCATACAAGCTTCTACCGTGAATTGAAAATAACACGTGTATATATATGAAAATAACTTAATTTTTTTGTTGATAATGCTACATTTTATTTTGTATATATGTATATGTATATATTGTTAAAATGTTCACATGTAAGTTTGTTGATGAAAATATTTTGATTGTCAACATTCTTCAATGTAACTAAATGATCTTGAAAAAAAGTATTGGTAACGGCAAAAGCGATAATGGCGCAGTATCTACTTTTACTTCAAATTTTTTCAGTATTGCCCACCCCTAACTTATAGGTATATATTCCTATTTTAGAATAGGTGTCACAAAAAAAGCAACATAAAGCCAAGGAAAAAGCAAAATACACTAGTTCAGTTTTAAATCTTTTGCGAGTCTGAACTTAGTTCTCCTGAGGTATGCTGATATCATGTGGTTTAAATTCAGTTTTTAATGACTTAATGGCATACCTTTCTCATAAATGTTGTTTGAATAGAAATTGCTCCAAATTGTGTAGTCTCAAAAATGCTTGAAATTAGTGCTTCCGCTGTATTGCTTGCGGATGAGTCGAGTGCACAGTGAAGAGCACCACAATTATGTGCTATTAAGTGGGACTTTGCTTCCATTATGAAAGATTGGTCTTGATTTTTTTTTGTGAAGTCATAATAAGTTGTCTTTTTAAAAAATACTACAACATTCACACACCTTGATTGTGCAGGCGACTTGCATTGGTCCTCTACGGCCAACAATTAGCACTCTTCGGACCTGGCTCTCCATCAGAGCTTCAAGGGCTGCCTGGGTGATATCAGTCTTCTGCAAACCAACAGAAACACGTTTCCATTTATGTCAACAATAAGACGTGTGGGTCTTGTGTACTTAATTTACAGTATCAATGGCCAGGGTGCCGCTTAACGCGGAAAATAGGGTTAGGGTTAGAGAAAATGTGTAATCTGTAAGCATGATTAAAACACAGTGATACAGCAAAGGCATAATAGTAGTAGTAGTATTTGCTTTATTTGGAATGGATATGCTCCTTCTGACATAATAAAACATACCTAAACACATTTCTTAATCACATTTGATGGAATATTTTCATGAAAAGAGGCTATATGTACAAAGTATTTCTGATTCTGATATATTGATATACCTACACACAAAGGACCATATACCATGTTTTTCAACATTATGAGAGCCATCTAGACATGAAAGAACACCATTTAGTCACATTTAAACTACCGGTATTTTAATCCAATACAGTAATGCTCCCTGAGGCTGAGCTAATCAGTGGCCACTATACTAAACAGCACGTTCTGATTTGGTCTCCTCTAATGCCCAATACTACTGTAGTATTGATAGTTTTTTGTTTATTTAGGACCAACAGTTAAAGAATATGCTGCAAGAAAATATCCCCAAGAAATCTGCAATGTGGTGAAGCTGCAATATTTGAAGCATGATGTGGTGAGGAACGACTGCATCTTGTTTAAACAATGAATACAGATCATTTACCCTATTGTATTTTTAAAATGTCCAAACTTTCAATAAAATAAAAGAAGAATGCCACTTAGTAATATTATGTATCATAAACCGTCTACATTTTTTTTTACATTGGTTCAATGTAAACTAAGGCTGCATGGTGGCCGAGTGGTTAGCTTGTAGGCCACACTCCATAGATTGAGGTTTCAAATCTCTGCTTAGGCATCTATATGTGGAGTTTGTATGTTCCCTCAGTGGGTTTTTCAAAAAAGTAAAAAACATGCATGATAGGTTAATTGAAAAATTGTAATTGGTCGTAAGTGTTCATGGTTTTTAGTTTGTGCCACTGACTGGCGCTCAGTCCAGGGTGTACACACCGATCCCATAATGTAATGCCTGGGGAAATATCTAGGGATCGCTGTAACATAGCGTCCTGCCTTATAGGTTTGCAGTTTATCTGTTGTTATTTTAGCTCGTCAACGCTATTTCTCAGCAATCGCATGCAAAGAAGAAGTATAATGTCTAGTTATTATTTCCTGTTATGTGAGTGTGAATAATTGTCTGTCTATCTGTGTTGGTCCTGCGAGGAGATGGAGACTTGTCCAGGGTGTACCCTGCCTTTTGAGTGCACTGGTATAGGCTCCAGCCCACCGCGACCCCGAGAGGGACAAGCGGGAGAAAATAGATGGCTGGAATATAATCTCACAGCCACTGACAGTCTCGTAGCTCTTCACCAAGAAAAGATCCATGCAAAATGATAATCTCCATGACAAATAAAAAATGATGGAATGAAGACTAGTACATGTGATGTACTTCAATTATGTATGTTGAGATTTGACAGTGTATTAATCCAGTGCACTGTTGAGCAGCAAAAAAAGACATCTATTTTGACTTTTCTTAAAAGCAGAAGACACACTCTGCGCCTTTTACTGTAAACACCAATAATGTCTTTGCCAGTGTTTGCATACCTTTAACATGTCCATGGGAGACAGTAGTATTCTTGCTACGTCCAAAGCCACGTTGCCTTGACCCAGGACAACTGCTGTTTCACAACTTAAGTCTGGACTAAGCTGAATGGAAACAAAAATATCTGAAGTTCAAGAAGCAAAACCTGAACAAAAAAATCTGCATAGTGAAGAGAATGACAGTACCTGTTGACAACTTGGCAGTCCATTGTACCAGCCCACAAAGTCTTTTGCAGAGTACACGCCGGCCAAGTCTTCACCAGGTATCCCCATACTCCTGTTTCCTTCTGCCCCATAACTCTACCGTAACATATATTCAAATAATAAGTATAACACACATACATTTACACAAAGCTAACTTACTAACATCTTACCAATATAACAGCATGGTAGGCTTGCTGTAGCTCTTTAACGCTCACATCCTTCCCGATGTTAACGTTACCGTAGAAACTACAGCGGGCATTTTTGCCTGTCTGTGTGAATGTGTTGATGACGTTCTGAGGAAGTAATTCATTTGTCAGTGATTATGCTCGAAGAAAAAAACAAACAGGTGCCAACCTTATAGCATCCAAAAAGAGAAAATGTCAAATTTTGTCCAGCTCCAGAGCAAAACTCTGCTAAGAGACCTGGGCCATTTTTGTTATGCATCTCGTTTTTTTACTGGCAATGGGCATACTCTGAAAAGAACATAAAACAATACATTATTAGATATTACACTAATTTACTTTGTCACCTATAACACAAAGCTAAGATGCTTTGTTCTGATATCGTAGCATATATTGAACTACACTGGATTAAATGTATGTACAAAATGTGTCAAACTGTCCCTCAAAGTGTCAATGTGCTGTATGCAGCCCTCGGTGGAAAAAAAATTGGACGACCCTGCATTAGGCCTTACCTTTACTTCGGGGTGATCAGGAGCAACCCCAAATCTGACCAGGCCAAAGGGAACAGGTAGTCGCTCATAAATGTCCACCTCAACGTCTTGACGAGCCTGATAGGATAATGTAAACATACAGTATTTCAATCCCTTCAAATCCAGTTAAAAACACACTGTATTATAAGTAACAATGTT